>NW_006203764.1:616833-644348 GCF_000334495.1 Tupaia belangeri chinensis
TGAGACTGAGACTGTGATGCTCTCAAGCTCTGGGGCATATTTCTACAAAAGCCACCTTCCTGGGCACCCACAGGCCCCGATCACAACCCACCCTTCCCTGGGTCATGGATCACACTGTAAGTAGCAAGGCTTTAAGCTCTCTGAGCTTTGGTATCCCCCCTTGTAAAATAGCATTGATGCAACCAGCTCTTAGGGCCACACAGGTTGTAAATGAGATCTGGCGGCAGGTGTGGCTCGTTTGTGCTGAGGCCCGCTCACCTGGCTCCTTCGCGTGCCATTTCTTCCTTGTTTGGATGATTAATGTGTATTCTAGGCTCCCCACCAGCTCCCCTACTTCCACTCCTCCTCTCCCATTCTCTTATAATTGGCATCCTCTGGAAGTTTGCTTGGCACTGGCCTTGCCTTTCAAATGCCCTAGAATTCTTCTGGCTCCTCGCTCTTTTCTATTTAAATTAAAAACCCACAACACTTGCCCAGCTCCTACGATCCCAGCGCCATTAGCAGATTAACATTTTGCAGCACCTGCCTTTGCACTTTCAGGGACCCACTTTTCATATCAAGCAACACACATAGACCAGGTCACCTGCTACACATGGCCATGTCCTCCTCCTCAGTGAGGGAGCAACCTGTGAACAGCCTTTCTGATAATAAAGTCACGTATTTGCAGCTCACCTGGTTCATGTTCCAGGCGCCACAGGTAAGGGAGGCATCGCAAATCCCAGTGAGGTAGGGAGAGTGCACAGGACACTGGCTGGAAGTTTCAAGGCCTGTCCTGCTCTGCCTCTCACTCTTGGGCAAGTCATGACCCACCTGGACCTCAATTTCCTCATCCCTGAGAAAGACGTGGGACCTGCCAACCACATACTCGCTGTGGTCTCCACTTTCTGAGTGCTAAGACTCAGGGCTCCTGATTGTCGTCCATAATATCCATGGTAATCATATGTATGTCCGTGAGATGTGATGCATACATCACTGTACATCCACGACACACATCGTGTACACCTGTCAGATGTGGTCTACGCCGCGTAACAATCCATGACAAATGTACCATGTGTACACCCACAATACCATACCACATATGCATCTGTGACATGTGATACACACATCACATGTGCACCCGTGATTCATACCTTCAGAAAGAACACACTTTTCAGCCCTCTACTTCTCTCCAGATATGGCCCCATTTCTTGTTTCCTTTTTATTACAAAACTCTCATAGTGCTCTTAGGGGGGTTTTAAAATGAGTCTGCCAATTCTTTACACTCCTCTCATGGTGAGGCAGGGCTGTGTCCACCTGAAACTGATTGGACTTTGAGAAAACCTGACCAGCAGAGCTAGCAAAAGGCCATACAGGTTAGCCTTGCTCACTGGACTACTCCTGCATAAGCCATCAGACTACCCTGAGGCGGCCATGCTGCAAGGAAGCCCCAGATCCCACATCAAGAGACCTCATGGGAGACCCTAAAACATCATCGAGAGCCTGTAGCTGCTCCAGCTCCAGCTGCCATGGGCCTGCATGGCACTGTGTGGCAGACCCCACACCAGAACCACCCAGCGAGCATGTGGATCACACACGTTGTGACATAAGGTGATTGTCATTGCTTTGTGCCATTGAGCCTTAGGGGACAAGGCAACCTTAATGCTGGAGCAGTTGTTTCTGTGCTTCTCTACCAATCCACCACTTGTCACCAATGTCCCCATGACTCCTACGGTGCCAAATCCAACTGTTGATTTTCAGCCTTCACCCTACATACCCTGTCAGGAGTGTCTGAGCCACCTGACACCTTCAGCATCAGGGACCCACACACTCCTGAGTTTCCTTCTAGCCTGCCTGCTTCTCCTTTTCAACCTTCCTTACTACTGGGTCATCAGAAAAGTCACGATGTATTTTTCTGATTCTCTATAAAAATGCATCATGACTTTTCCAGTCACCTGATAGTTCCTTCCTCATTGATGGCTGCTGTACGTCGGAGCGCCCAGGAGTCTGCTGCCCTGCCCTTGCGTGATCTCCCCATGCTCACAACCTTAAGTCCTGTCCTGTGCCATGTACTGCCAGTGGACCCGCTTCCTGACTGCAGGCTTACAGTCACTGCCCACTCTACATCTCCACTTGGGTCCAGTGGGCATCTGGAAATGGGCATGGTCACACTGAGCTTCTGACCTTCCTTTCACCTAACCTGTGCCTTGCACGTCTTCCTAATCCCAATTGCACAGGATTAAAATCCTGGCATCAACCTTAACCATTTGTTTTTCCCCATTAGTAAATCCAAATCCATTACCAGATCTTAAAGCTTGTGCCATCAAAACAGATCCAGAATCTAACTTGTTCTCCACACTTCTTTCTTTACCATTGGAGCCTAAGCCATCATTATCTGTACCTCACTGTGTTTGCCTCTCCTGGCTGGTTTGTCGCCACCTTGTCTCACCCTTTTCTATTCAATCTATGCACAGAAGCTAGAGTGAGCCTTTTAAAACCTACTCAGTTCTATTCTGCCCAAACTCCCCTGTGTCTTTCTGTCTCACTTAGACTTAAAGCCAAAGTGGTTACAGTGACTCACAGGGCCTTACTGACGTAGCGAAGCAGACCTCCATTTTGAACTCCTCGAAACTCTCTTTCTCCTTTTGCCTAGAGTAAACAGAGTGATTAACACTCCTAAACTTTCCACCCTAAGATGTGCTTTATTGACATAGTCATTAGTCACATTAAGAATCCATTGTGGGACCAGCAGTTTGCGTAATGGCTATGTCGCTAGACTCCCACGTAGTCGACCGTGGTTCATGTCCCGGACCCGGTGGCTTAAAACTCATGCCGGGCACGTATACGTGCGTGCCCAAGATCCCGAGAGGAGAATGGAGGAGAAGGGATTGCGGTGTGGCCATCGCCCCTGGGGAGTGATTTCTCGCTTTCTGTCTCTCTGTCTCTGTCTGTCTGGCAAGCACACGCGCCCTATAGCAAAAAACCTCTCAAAAAAAAGAAATAATAAGAATCCATTGTGTTTAAGCAAAGGTCTAGAGATTATTAACCTGCTTGATCTGGCTTGTATAGCCGCTCAGCATAAGAACCACCCCTCCTTCCCTTTTTCACCTCCCCCTCCTCAATAATTACTGCTCCACCACGTCAACTCAAATGCGTTTTTTGCCTTTATAAGGCCCCTTCTCGCTATACTCGGGGCTTCAGGGGTTTGAGAGACCTGAGTTCTTCCATATGCTGCGGGCCTAATAAAACTCCAATTCGGCTGTGTCTGGATGTCCTCTTATTTCTCGCCAATTAGGCTATCATAGTAGGGCCTTCCATCCCCGTCACCTTTCCCATCTCACCGCCCAATACTTTGCCTGTGCACCTTTGGCAATGTCACAAACGTGCCTCAGGGCCTTTGAACTTGCTGCTCTCTTGGCCTGGCACTCACTTCCGCTAGAGAACTGCAAGGCTTCCACGCTCATCTTCCTCACTTACAGACCGTTCCTCTATAAAACTGTGCCTGCCTACCTTTATTTAAAATAGACACCACACATTCGTACGCCACCACTGAACTCTTTCTAGTCCCTGTCATTTCTCTCTCACCCTCTAACGTATTCAGTATTTGTTAATTTGCTGTCTGCCTCCTTCCACTCAATCTCAAGTTCTATGAAGGAAGGAGTGTTAGACTGTTTCATCCACTGCTCTTTCCCAGAGTCTAAGTGGTATACGGCACAAAGAAGGTACTCTATAAATGTTTGCATAAATGAACTACCTGATTGTGCCTCCAAATTGCAGCTATGAGAGTGATACCATTCATAAATCACTCTCACCTATCTAAAACCCTTCAATAGTTCCTCATCATCTTAAGGATAAAACTCAACCTTATCGCAACATTTAAGGCCTTTTTTTTTTTTTAGAGTTTCTTTTTTCTTTCTTTCTTTTTTTTTTTTTTCTGTAAGGTGTGTGTGCTCCTGGGAAAAACAGAGAGACAGAAAGTGAGAAATCACCCCCTAGGGGGGATGGCCATGCCACAATCCCTTCTCCTCCATTTTCCTCTTGGGATCTTGGGCACGCACACACATGCGCCCAGTGTGAGTTTAAGCCACCGGGTCCGGGACTCGAACTGCAGTCTACTACAAGGGAGTCCAGCAACATAGCCATTACACTAACTGCTGGTCCAAGGCCCTTTATAATCTAACTTCTACCTACTTCTACAACCCCATTTCTCACTACTCCCTGTTTTGCATACCACAGTCCAGTAACTGAGTTTTTCTCTATGTCCCCATGATGTGTCCCATCTCCTTGCCTTTGCGCTCACTGTCTCCTCTTGCCTGGAATGCCTTCCCTGCCCTCTCTCTCCTTTATCATTACTTCTCATCCTTTAGTATCCAGCTCAACTATCCTTTCCCTAAGGAGCCTTCCTTGCCTTCCCCAGGGTGGATTAGTTCCCTCTTTTCCATGCTCCCAAAGCATCCTAGGTTGACCTCTAAAGTTGTAGCCACCATTTTTTCTTTTTTTAAAAATTTTGCCATAGGGTGCATGCATCACTGGATACAGACAGAGTTAATGAGAAAGTGAGAAATCAACACTCCCCCCCACCAGGGGGGATGGTCATACCACAATCCCTTCTCCTCTATTCTCCTGGGATGTGGGGCATGCACCCACACATGCCCAGCATTATTTTCAAGCCACCAGATGCAATACTCAAACTATGGTTAGCCATGTGGAAGTCCAGTGCCTTAACCACTACACAACCTGATGCCCCTGCAACCTGCTTCTTTACATACTTTTTATCTTTTTCTGTCTCCACACTAGATGGTAGAGGATGCTAATGACAGAAGACATGATCATGTTTTTTGTTGTTTTTGTTTGGTTGGTTGGTTGGGTTTTTTGAGAGGTTTTTGCTATAGGGTGTGTGTGCTCACTGGAGAGACAGAAAGCAAGAAATCACCCCCTGGGGGGTTGGCCATGCCACAAACCTTTGTCCTTCATTCTCCTCTTGGGATTTTGGGCATGCACGCACATGTGCCCGGTGTGAGTTTTAAGCCGCCAGGTCCAAGACTCGAACTGCAATTGGCTACATGGGAGTCCAGCGATGTAACCATTACAGCATCTGCTGGTGCCAGACATGAGGATGTTAACTGAGTGTACAGCAAAGTCAAGGACAATGTGGGAATATGACATGCTATGATGTCCCTAGATAAATGGAGAGAAAATTTGAGTGAAATCTTCTTGGTCCTTCATTTGGAAACACTTCATTTGGATATGAACTGGATATGAGATGATACTGTGGATACTTTTCCTGTTATTATCTTGGGTACGATCTGGAAAATAGGGACAGTAACAGTGCTGCCTCCACAGGTTGCTGTGGGCTTTAAAGCCAGCATTGACGTGGTTAGACACATCTTCAAGCATTGCTGAAGGCAGAGCGGCACTCAGGAAGTACAATGGGTGGACAAGAATGGCACTTACATCTGGCTCAAGGCCAGCCATGTAGTAGATGCTCACAGTTCTCCAAATGTATGAACATGCAGCCTCACTCTCGACCCCACCTGGCGCATATCCTGATGCTGGAAGGAAGCTAGGAGAGCAGAGTGGAGCCCCTGCCCAGAAGCCCCCAGGACGGGGCTGAGCCTGAATGGGCAGGAGGTGACAGCCCCTCTCCTCCCCCTTGGGCTTTCATCAGGTGAGTACCAGGGCCTTCTCTCATTTATATGATAATGACCTGCTCTCTGGGAGCTGCTCAGACAGTGCTGGGGCTGACCAGGGAGGGCAGACCTTGCCCCGCCATGCCAGGGGACTCAGAATCACCAAAGGCAATGGCCATGGGGTCCACCTTCCACCCACTTGCCAGCAAAGTGAGAGAAATGATAAACTCTCTGTGGCTACTTGGGCCACTGTGCCACTCGGGGTTGCACTGTGAGGGCCATCACCGGTCATAAAGCAGACTGCCTCTTCCAAGGGCTGATGTTTTGTGGATTATTTCATTTGAACTTTGTTAATTCCATGAGGTAGGAATATTTTCCCCATTTTGTGGATGAGAAAAAAGAGTCAGAGGTGGGTCGGCCAGCTCCTAGAGGCACATGGAGTCAGGATTTAAACAATCCCAAAGCACGTTCCCTGCTTCCCCTTTTGATAAGTTCACACGTTTCTGAGAATTAGCCCAAATGATAAGTGAGGAAATGACACCTCTACACACACCACACACACGTACACACATACTTCAAACACATATACACACTACCCATGCACATAAACACACACCACACACACGTACACACATACTTCAAACACATATACACACTACCCATGCACATAAACACACACCACACACACGTACACACATACTTCAAACACATATACACACTACCCATGCACATAAACACACACCACACACACGTACACACATACTTCAAACACATATACACACTACCCATGCACATAAACACACACCACACACACGTACACACATACTTCAAACACATATACACACTACCCATGCACATAAACACACACCACACACACGTACACACATACTTCAAACACATATACACACTACCCATGCACATAAACACACACCACACACACGTACACACATACTTCAAACACATATACACACTACCCATGCACATAAACACACACCACACACACGTACACACATACTTCAAACACATATACACACTACCCATGCACATAAACACACACCACACACACGTACACACATACTTCAAACACATATACACACTACCCATGCACATAAACACACACCACACACACGTACACACATACTTCAAACACATATACACACTACCCATGCACATAAACACACACCACACACACGTACACACATACTTCAAACACATATACACACTACCCATGCACATAAACACACACCACACACACGTACACACATACTTCAAACACATATACACACTACCCATGCACATAAACACACACCACACACACGTACACACATACTTCAAACACATATACACACTACCCATGCACATAAACACACACCACACACACGTACACAACAGACCATATACACACACACACACCTCAAACACACATACATACTACCCACACACGTAAACACACACCACATATATCTCCCCACACACACTCACATATATCACATGCACACATGCAGTGTACACACACCATGCACATATACACATCACACACGTGCACATGAATGCACCATACACATATACACACCACACGTATACCCCCTGTATGTGCACCATACACACTACATACATGGACACCCACACACACGCACACGAGCTCACGTCCCGGGGGGGTGGCTGGATCAGCTGTGTGCAGGTGAACGCCCGGTGTCGGGGGCAGTAAGTGCGCTGGCATGAGCAAGGACAGCTGGGCTGGTGCCGTTTCAGACCAGGGCCCGGGCGGCCTCGCGAAGAAGCCTTTGTCCGAGTGGAGACCTAGAGGGCCGAGGGCACTGGGCAGGTGGATGTGGGGAGCACTCCAGACCAGGAACCACTGTGCAAAGGCCCTGAGGCAACAGCTGCTTCTTGTTCAGGGACAGCAGGAGGAAGCGCAGGCGGGAGGGAGCTGCAGGACGGAGCCAGGTGGGACGGACCAGCTGTGCGAGGCCCGGAGGCCACTGAAGCTTTTGGACTTTTCTTCTAAGCATGATCTAAAATGACCAGAAGTTTTTTGTTTTTAAGTTTATTTCTTTCTTCCATGAGCAACAGAGAAAAAGAGACAGAGATAGAGACAGAGAGATAGTCCCCCTCCCAATAGTGTCTTGATGACATAATGCACCCCAGCCTCAGCCAGCCCTGAGCTATGGGCACACACATGCCCAGGATACTCAGGGAGGTCTCCAGATGTGAACCTAGGACCTTCCCGTGCGGGTCAGCCTTGCAGAGTGTCATGTTTTCCTGCTGTGCCACTGTCCGGCCTCCTGGGACTGACAGTTTGGAGCAGAGCTAGACTGATGTGACTGAATTATAAAGATGACCGCCTGCTGTGTGAGGGCCGGATGGCCAGGCAGGTTGATGCCGAAGTTCTGTTAGGGGCTTTGCAATAATCCGGCCAAGATGTTCCGGGGTACGAGCTGGGAGGGAGGGAGAAGGAGACAGACAGATGTTGGTGTATTTATGGCTGATATGTGTCCTCTTCCACAGGTGGCCGGCCCAGCAACGAGTTAGGGATGAGATCTCTGGAGCTAGCAGTGATGAGGAGGTCAAGGCACTGGATCCCACATGGCCAACTGTATGATTCGAGTCCTGAACCTGGCAGCTTGAACATCACACCAAAAAGAGAGTTGGAGGAGGGATTGCTGTGTGGTCATCCCGGGGAGCGATTTCTTACTTCTTTCTCTCTCTCTCTGTCTCTCCCGTGAGTGCCCTAAAGCAAATTAAAAACGAGCAAAAAGAAAGTACCAAGATGATACATTGATTTTTTTCTCATGGAGACAAACCCTCGTCCATGTCCTTGCTCCCCTTCTGGGATGTCGCTCCTAAATTCACAACCACTTTTCTAGGATGTAGCAACCATTGTTTCATAATGACACTCAATATTCTAAATATAGCCACTCCTAGTAACATATCAATAGCTGACAGTGTCAAGCCTCAAAGGAAACCAAAAGATCTTTATAATCACCTTGAGAAGCTGTGCCTGGTGGGTTATTGATGAGAACCCCAGTGTGACAAAGTGCCAAGGCAGGTGTTTCTTCTCCCCTCCTTCACCCACCAGAACACGTCCACGCCGCCACACCTCTGAGAGTAACACACAGGAGTGCACGTCACATTTCTTTGTTCACGGGGCTAATATCCTAAGTCGCTCAGGTTTTCTTTTCTTTTTAGAGATATTTTACTGTAGGGTATGTGTGCTCACCAGAGAGACAGAGACAGAAAGCAAGAAATCAGCCCTGGGTCGGGGAGGGGGGATCGCCATGCTGCAATCCCTTCTCCTTCATTCTTTCAGGATTTGGGCACATACGCACATGTGTCTGGCATGAGCTTTAAACCTCCAGGTCCAGAACTTGAACTGTGGTCAACCGTGTGGAAATCCAGCTAGGGAACCATTATGCCGCCTGCCGGTCCATTTCTAGTTTTTAATCGCTGTGTCCTAGAGCTTATGCAATTCCCAGAAGGACCTGAGGGAAGTACTGACCAAAAGAAGTACTTCCGGGATTTAAGGGACACATGCTGTTGGATCTTCCTTTGACACTGAATTTTCAAGACAAACACATTGAAGGTTGGTGGGTGGAGTGAATCTCCCATTTCTGCCACTGCTGGGGACTGACCTATGGGGAAAGGAAGATGGAGACTGAGACTGAGGGAGAAACTGCTAGTATTTAGGGGCATCTGATTTATGCCAAGTACTTTCTAAATGTTGACCCAATTATTACAGCAGTTCTACAAGGTAGGAATTACCCCCACTTTATGAATGAAAGGCCGAAAAAGGTTAATTAACACGCCTGCATTTGGTATTCATTGCTGCATGACAAATTACTTGAAAACTTGGGGCTTAAAACAACAAACATGCTATCTCACAATTTCTGTGGATCAAAAATTAGGAAGAAGTTTAGCTGAGTGGTTCTGACTCGGTGTTTCTTCTGAGATTTTCAACCAGGATGGTGGCCAGGGGACTTATGTATGGGACTCCTCAAAAATACAAGAGGAGGGCCAGCCAGGTTGCAAGGGAGCTAAGGTGCCGGATCCCACATGGCCAACAGTGAGGTTCGAGTCCCAGGTCTGGCAGCTTGAAAAACATGCTGGATACATGTGTGTGCATGCCCAAAATCCCAAGAGGAAAATGGAGGAGAAGGGATTGCCGTGTGGCCATTCCCCATGAGGGTGACTTCTCACTTTCTCTGTCTCTGACAAGTGCATGTGCCCTACAGCAAATTTAATTTTTTTTAAATAAAAAGGGAAAGTAGAAGAAGGCCAGAGGAAGCAATGTGACAACAAAAAACACATTAGAAAGATGCAATGTTGTTGGTTTTGAAAATGGAAAACAAGAGACCACAAATCAAGGAATGTGAGCAACTTCCAGAAGCTAGAAAAGGCAGAGACATTTTCTCCCCTACAGACTCCAGATAGGAATGCAGCCCTTGCTGACACCTTGACCTTAGTCCAGGGACACCCATGTGGAACTTCAAACCTACAGAACTAAGATGAGTTTGCAGTGTTTTAAGTTGCTTGGTTTGTGGTAATTTGTTAAAGAAGCAAGAGAAAATCACTAGGTTGTCAGGAAAGTCATGACTCATTTTTGCATTGATGCATTTTTCCTGATGACCCAATAATGTAGCTCCTTAGATGAGTCACTCACATGGCTGGTAAGGGGAGATCTCAGTTCCTTACTGCAAGCTTGCTCCTTAGCTGATCGAGCATCCTTACAACATGGCAGCTGTCTTCTCCCAGAGCAAGTGGCCCCAGAGATACAGTAAAGAGGCAGCTGCATTGCTTTTTTTGTTTGTTTTGCTATAGAGCATGTGTGCTTGCAGGAGAGAGACAGAGAGATGCAGAGAGAGGGATGAGAAATCACCCTCTTATACCACCACCCCAGAGGGGATGGCCATTCCACAGTCCCTTTCCCTCCATTCTCCTCTCAGGACTCTGGGCACAAACACAGGGGCTGGCATATTCTTCAAGCTGCTAAGTCCGGGACTCAAACTCCCCAGTCAGCCAGATGGGCTCCAACTTAACCTCCACGCCACCTGGTGGCTCTAAAAGACCTTTATGTCCTAGTCTCGGCTACCCAGCGTCGGCATTTCCACCGTATTCTGTCTGTAGTCACCAAGTATAGTCTGCACTTAAAAGGAAGGTCACCGAGCTCTACTCTTTGAGGGAAGGCATTAGGAAGAATGTGTAGACTTAAAAAACAAAAACAAAAACAAAACCTGCCACAGTCACACCAGATTAAAATCAGTATAGTTGAAATAAACTTAAAAACTCAGGTTTCTGACCGCGAAGTCTACTCTCTTTCCATTACACAGAATTACAGTCCTGGTTCTAAGGCATAAAAACCCTGGTCTTGCCACATTAATTGTGCTACCCAACCTGAGTTTCCAGGGAGTAGTCCTGGGGATCTGAGGCCTATTTTACTGATAGAGGGTAAGTGCACATGTGTGTGCAGAAAGTATGTGCACATGAGCACGTGTGTGCACACACACAAGAGAGAGAGAGAGAGTTGAAGCACCTCCCAGCAGGGTCTGCTCACACTACAATCCTTTCTCCCCCAATTCTCCATCCCATCAGGATCCTGGGCACACATGCCCAGTGGGACTGGGACTCCAGTGAACCCTGGTTGGCCATGTGGGATCCGGCTTCCTCTGTACTTACTGTACACAAGATCAGTTTGTATTTCCAATATTTTTAAATTGCAAAGGGAATATTCCACTTCCAACCAAGACGAGGCCGCACTAGCTCTTGCATAAGACAGTATCTACTCAGTTGGTTATACTCTGATTGGAGGCTCTGGTGGGAAGTTATGGATGTCTTTAATAAAACACGGAAAGCCTAATGTCATTAAGTAAGCTCTATCTGACAGACAACATCTTTCAAAAATGTGGCCCCTAAGGGCAGAAAACAAAGCACATCTTAATGGAGAAGGGGTTGGGAATCTCTGCTCTATGGAAAGCTTCCTATTTTACAAATGAGGAAACTGAGGCTCAGAAAAGGCAGGACCTCCTCAAGGGTTACCCTGGGTTAACACCCTCAAACCAGTGCATACAGTCTCCAAGGAGGTTTCTTAATGAGGAAGGGCAAGCAGAGAGGTAACTGAAGAGTCTTCCAACTGTTCCTCTGGGGCAGGCTTCAGCCATCCTCAAGGAGCAGCTCTGATGAGGACAGTCCTTAATGTGTTTCCATGGGAACTAATGGGAAGAAAGCGATGCTGAACCTTGGAAGGGGTGGTGGGAAGAGGTGGGGTCTCTGTCCAGACTGTTAACATGGATCCCAGAAAACTATCTCACAGGCAAGACATGACTCTAAGCTGAGAGCTTCTTCTCTGTCCTGGATGATAACCCCTGAAAGACGAGGACCCAGATGAAGGAATGCTCTTGGTCCCTAGCGAAAGTCCAGAACCTGGCTTTGCACCTACGCCAGCCAGGCTCCGAGTTTCTTAGAGCCCCAGGGACAATCAGATCTCTGCTAAATGGTGCAGCTTCTGTGGAAAACAGTATGGGAGTCCCTCAAAAAATTAAAAATAAGGGCCATGAAATTTATATGTTGGGGACCAGCAGTTAGCATAATGGCTATGTTACTGGACTCCCATGTAGTCGACCGTGGTTCGAGTCCCGGACCTGGTGACTTAAACTCACGCCAGGTGCGTGTGTGAGCGTGCCCAAGATTCTAAGAGGAAAAAGGAGGAGAAAGGATTGTGGTGTGGCCATCCCCCCTGGGAGGTGATTTCTTGCTTTCTGTCTGTCTGTCTCTCTCTGTCTTCCTGGTGAGCACACGCACCTTATGGCAAAAATCTCTCCAAAAAAAGAAAAAAAAAGATGAAAAAAAATGTATATATCAAAATCCTAACCCCTAAGGTGATGGTATTAGAGGGTAGGGCTTTAGGGAGGTGATTAGATGAGGAGTCTGCCCTCTTGAATAGGATTAGTGCTGACTTTAGTCCATTCTCTGTTGCTAATATCAGAAATACACGAGTCTTGGTGATTTATGAAGAACAGAGGTTTAATGAGCTCGCATTTTTTGGAGGTCCAAGGTCAAGGAGCCGCATCTAACGTCAGTATTGTTGGTGAGGACCGTCATAGTATCCCGAGACATTGCAGGGCCTCACTTGGCAAGACAGAGCAAGAGCCTGCGCCTGTATGAGCGTCTGTCTCACTCCCTCTCCCACTCCTCCCTCTCCTTGTAAACTCACTAGGATTCGGTTATAGGGGCTCCACCCTGACGGCCTTAACCCTTATCTCCTCCCAAAGGTGCCACCTCCGAACACCACAGCTGGATTAAGTTTTGACCTGCTTAATTCCATCACGATTTTTTAGTATTTATTAAATTTTATTTATTATTGTTATTTTTTAAAGAATTATTTTCTTTAACTTTATTTACTTATTTTAATTTGACCAGAGAGAGACAGAGTGAAAGAGTGAGAGAGAAAGTGAGAAAGCAAGCCACCAGGTCTGGGACTTGAACTGCAGTCAACTGTGTGAGAATCCAATATCGTTAACCGCCATGCCACCTGCCGGCCCCCATCATAAACAAATTTTAACACATGAATTTGAGGCGGACACATTCAAACCAGAGCAGTACCCTTATAAAAGAGGCTGAGGGGGTCTCTCACCCTTTCTGCCATGTGAAAACACAGCATAAAAAGAGCTAGCCATGGGACCAGCAGTTAGCATAATGGCTATGTCGCTGAATTCCCATGTAGTTGACCACAGTTCAAGTCCTGGACCTGGTGGCTTAAACTCACACCGGGCTCATGTTCATGCGTGCCCAAGATCCTGAGAAGAAAGTGGAAGAGAAGGGATTGTGGTGTGGCCATCCCCCCTGGGGGGTGATTTCTCACTTTCTGTCTCTCTGTCTCTCTCTGTCTCTCTGGCAAGCGCACACGCCCTGTAGCAAAAACCTCCCCCCCCCCAAAAAAAAAGAGTTAATTGGTTGAAAAAAAAAAAAAA
This sequence comes from Tupaia belangeri chinensis, assembly GCF_000334495.1. Lineage (NCBI taxonomy): Eukaryota > Metazoa > Chordata > Mammalia > Scandentia > Tupaiidae > Tupaia > Tupaia belangeri. The sequence goes on from NW_006203764.1 coordinate 630,404, forward strand.
GAGTTAGCCATGCAAGAGAAAGGGGCCCCCAGCAGACACGAATTCCAGTGCCCATGTCTTGGACTTCCAGACTCTAGAAGTGTGAAAAATAAATACCTGCTATTCAGAAGCCACCCACTCTATGTCTCATTGTATTTAGCAGCCAGAATGGACAAGGCCACCTCCTCTCTTCCACCACAGACATTCCATGAGTGCCCTCAGCCTGTGAAATGGGGATAACGGAAGACTCAGCAAGGCTGAGTGTGTGCACTCTGCCCACCACTGCCAGCTCCTGCCAGGATGTCTCACTGCCTCCTCCTATAATCTTGGGCACTGGGATTATGACACATAGTTCCCAGAGGTAGAAACCCTGCTCAGACTGGTCCCATCAGCTGTCCAACCTCACTCATTAAGTCACCTGGCCAGAGTTCAAACCCTGATTCCCAAGGGCATGCCCTTTTCCCTGCACCATCTGCTTTCTCTGCTCTGACAACTTCTACAAGAAGACTGTGGATCCTTCCACCCAGAGGATCATTCATACCACAGTAGGAAGAGCATTCTCTGCTTCCAAGAAATTCATACAGAAGGCAGGGCAGGCCCAGAAGAAGGGAATATCACTTCCTGCTCGAGAGGTATTTGAATTCCATCTTCAAGAATAGATAAGTCTTGGGACCAACAGTTGGTGTAACAGCCATGTCGCTGGACTCCCATGTAGTCGACTGCGTTCGCGTCTCAAACCCGGTGGCTTAAATTCACGCTGGGCACATGTGTGTGTGTGCCCAAGATTCCGAGAGGAGAATGGAGGAGAAGGGATTGAGGCGTGGCCATCCGTCCCCCATGCGGGGTGATTTCTTGCTTTGTGTCTCTCCCTGTCTTCCTGGCAAGTGCATGCGCCCTCTCCAAAAAAAAAAACCTTTCCAAAAAAAGTATAGGTCTTGGGCTGCAAGGAAGGAAATTCAAGGACAAGACAGGAGGGGTGGGGTGAGCTACAGGAATATGCCAGCCTCCCAGAACCTGGCGAGGCCTGTGAGTCACTAGAGGGGTGATGTCTATCCACAGAGGAAATAGAAATAATGCACAATGATAAAAATAGCACCAGCAATCACGTGGACTTGTTTGGAACCATCTGGAAAGTGAGGTGTTGCCGATGCTCTACTGGCGAGGTTGTTCGGATTGCTCTATTTGAGCAAGCAAACCAATCTACCATTTCAGGGAGAGGGGGAAAGAAGTCACCTTTGGAATCAAGATGTTTCCCCAAGAGCCTACCACTGCCTAAACCCTATCATTATATTGGGTTGTCGGGAAAGTCATGATGCCGTAGAAAAACACATCATGGCTTTCCAGACGACCTACTATAAGGAGGGCTTTGTAAGGAAACAAATGGTCATTGTATACAAGGGCAGTGAGATATGAGAGTAAGACTAAGCAGGAGACCCCTAAGATCATTGGGCAATTTGACCGATAATCGAAAGGCACAGAACTGCCTCCATCCAGGCCAGCCCAGACGGTGCCTCCGGGGTCTGGGGCCAGGAGGAGGCGCAGCAGATCTGTGACTTGCTGGAGGTTTGGTTTTGTTTCTGAATTTTTCTTACCAGAGTTTATTCTTTGTGGGGATTCTTGAAATAAGAGAAAGAGTGAGACCTAGATTAGCATGCTAATTACTCCTGGGTAATTAAATGAACTTTAATTGTCAGAAAACAAAAGTTATCTCCTCCAAATGCATTTCCCTTGTTACTGCTAGCACGTAAAACCCAGTCAGCATCTATTTCAAAGAGCACGCATCTGAGGGTCTGGTAACAGCATCAGGATCCTCTTCCTTTAGAAAAATCACAAAAAAGAAAGTAAAGACAACCAGTACAGTACTCTGGAGGTGCTCCAGTCCCTTGAATAAAACAGAACTGTGTTTGCATGTAACCTCTGTGCACCTCCTGTATGCGCCACATCATCACCAGTCCCAATACCCAAGGCCAAAGTGAGATGGAGACAGCTGTTACCCCGCATTGCTGAGAGAATAACGTTAACAAAAAAGTCTGAACACGTTCTCTATGCATGCAACCGACTTTTATTTGCTTAATTTGCCAGAGGGTCCATGTGCTTGCCAGAGAAGGGAGAATAAAAAAGTACCCCTTGGTAGGGTGTGGTCCCATCACAGCCCCTTCTCCTCCATTTCTCCACCCTGCAGGAATCTGGGGCATGTGCATACACGTGCCCCATGTGTTTTTCAAGCTGCCGTGGCTGGGATTCAAATCACAGTCAGCCATGTGAGATTCAGCTCCCTTAACCACCAGGCCATGGGCCAATCCAAGCAACCCATTTTTTAAATGTACATGTTTTCAACTTATAACTGGTTGAATTTGGACGTGGAAGCCATGGATACGGAGGGGTGACTGTAGTACTAAGGAGTTTTGCATGTGTCTTCTGGCACAGTCTAGCTTTGTACGTTATTTAATCCTCAGACAACCCTGTAGAGTACTTTCTTCTGTTTTCTCCAGTTTACTGATAAGGACATGGAGGCACAGAGAGGTTAAGGACTTTGTCTGCATCACACAGATCATTTATGGCTGAAATGGGAGTCCAAGTTAGGTTCTTGGCACCAGCTCTTAACCTTCATGCCACCTACCTCTTGGGAGAGTCTCCAGTCCCCTAAATTCCTGTGTCTCATGTTGTAGCTTGCATTAATCCAACCACACATTAGCTATGAGCATAATGTGGCTTCCTGCCTGCTTTTATAAATAAAGTTTTATTGGCTCACAGTGACACCCATACATTTGCGTGTTATCTGTGGCTGCTCTCTGATTACAACAGGATTTGAGTAGTTCTGACAGAGACTGGCTGGCCTGTGAAGTCTCAAATATTCACTGTCTGAACCTTTTAAAAAAAATTATTTTTTAACCTCTACCTTATGTCCTTGGGCTCTCAGGTTTGACGGTACACTGTACTCACCCGTGGAATTTAAAAACATACCTGAGCCTGGGCCCTACCCGGAGAGATTCAGATTAAACTGGTCTGGAGTACAGCCTGGGCACTGGAATTCTTAAATGCTCCCAGGTTCTGGGTGATTCCAACTGCAACCAAGTTTAACAACACAGCCTTAATGGGGCCAACAGGTGGCATGGTGGTTAAGGCACTGGACTTCCACAGGTCTGACAATGGTTCGAGTCCTGAACCTAGCAGGTTAAAAATCATGCCCAGCACATGTGCATGTGTGCCCCAAATCCTGAGAGGACAATGGAGGAGAAGGGATTGCAGCACGGCAACCCCCAGGGGGGCTGATTTTTCACTTTCCCTTCCTCTGTCTCTCTCTCTCTGGTGAGCACACATGCCCTATGATAAAAACCTAAAAACCAAAACACACACTGCCTTAGACTGTAAGGGACTTCAACTCCTTTGTAGAAACAAACTGCTCAAGTTCAGTTTGCACATAAAGAACACACTTTATCCAGCATCTAAGTATAACCCTATCATCAATAGGGGCCCCCTGACCCTCAAAACCATGTTAATCCTGGCCCAACAGTCAATTCCATACTACTGTGGAGGTCCAGCGCTCCCCCATAATTTTAGAGTGCTCCAGCTGAGACACCTTCCTCTTCATCTTCTCTATACACCCTGCTTCTCCTCATAGCCCACTCCTGGGTCCAATTTCCACAAAACTCCCACTGTCCCCAGTCTTTCCAGAAGTTGCTGAAGTGTGGTGATGTTGATGGAGTGGGTTCACAGAGGATCACATGGTGGAACAATGCCTGCCTCCTATCTCTGGCTCCACCCGCTTTTCTCCCTTCCTCTTCCTCAGGCTCACTTTCTGAGAAGTGAGCAGTAGAGAAACCCTTTGCCTCCTCCCTGCCCACATGCAGCCTGGACGCCCAGTGTCTTTGCATTCCATGGTTGGCCCATCTGTGCCTTTACTCCACAAAGGCAGGTCCTCCCTACAAGGAATTCCCGTGCTGACTGCTATTTCTTAGCATTGTTAAAAAAATAAAAATAAAGTGTTTGACAATGCAGTAAGACAGAAACCACCAAATACTGTTCATCCCAAGGGCCAGCAAATTACAGCTTAGAAAGTTTAAGACATTAGCCCAGAATCACAGGCCTAGCATTGAGGTTAAGCAGTTTTCTAGAGAAGCACATAGAACTCACTCTCAGATTGTTCTGGTCTTTAGACCTGGCCAACCAGCTCACACTCCACCATTGTCAACCCACTGTCCATGTCTCTTGTGTTTTCTGGTTCTGTACATGTGGCTGATCTCAGGAGCGTCCTAGGTTCTTGGCTCATCCTCTACCTGCCTCAAGTCAAGGTTCTCTGTCTCACCTTCACCCTTAGTTTGCAACAGCAGCAATTTAAAGGGAAGATGTTCTGATCAGCAGCCTTAGCCCCACAAGATAGAGTAAGGTAATCATTTATACAACAATCTACTGACTAGCTGCCGTGTGTAGTCACTGCTGTCACGGGGATAGAACCTGTGTATTATTTTAACCTACACGTTCAGATCCTGACTCTTCTTATGAGTCATCTGACCATCATGTGCCTCAATTTTCCTGTCTGTCCAATAGGAATACTTATAGTGCCTTCACAGAGCTGATGTAAGAAGTAAATATACATTAAGTACATAGACAACAGCTGGCACAGGGGAAAGGATGATGCCGGTATTTGCTATCTTTCTGAAGCTCCCAGCCTTACAGGGTTAACAAGCCTAAAATAAGCCATTAAGGTAGAGGTTTGTCTAAAACACAAACCTGGTTGTGTATTAGAATCCCTGTGGGAGGAACCAGCAGTTAGCGTAATGGCTATGTCGCTGGACTCCCAGGTAGTCGACGGTGGTTCGCGTCCCGGACCTGGTGGTTTAAAACTCACGCCGGGCACGTGTGTGTGCGTACCCAAGATCCCGAGAGGAGAACGGAGGAGAAGGGATTGCGGCGTGACCATCCCCTCTGGGGGGTGATTTCTCGCTTTCTGTCTCTATGTCTCTCTCTGTCTGCCTGGCGAGCGAACGCGCCCTATAGCGAAAACCTCTCCAAAAAAAAAAAAAAGAATCCCTGTGGAGCTGTTACAGACAGTGGGGCCACTCCTCAGACTTATTAACCCAGACTTTTTAGAAATAAAATCCAGGCATCTGCATTTGTGAAAAGCTCCCTGGGTAATTCTGCTAAGGAACTACCAGGCTGGTCAAACGTTCTTCGTCTTGGTCTATTATTTCATGGCTAACAAGAAATATCTGAGCCTGGATAATTTTATAAAGAAGATGTAAGTTTATTTATAAAATTAATTCTAGAGACGGGAAAGTCCAGAGTTCTAGTCCTACAGACAGAAGATAGTGGGCACATGCAGAAAGAGAGAGGTCCTGACTGATCTTTCACAATCAGCTCTCATGAACTTACTCTTTCTCATGAAAGTTAGAACTCATTGGGTCTCAAGAGACATCATCAAGCTCTTCACAAGACTGTTGCTTCCATGATGTAATCATTGTGAACCAATCACAGCCCCCAGGCTTCACCCTGGGATATCATGAAGAAATTCAGTTTTCACCTAGTACATTTCTGGTGCGGTCATGCCCCAACACATGGATTTCCAGAGAACATATTCACAGCACTCTTTCTTGTAGAACTAAGAGGATGAGAGAAGGTCTTGCCCAGTTCAGCAAAGCTAACTTGATGGATGCCAGCTAGCTACCACTTAATATCTTTGGAGCACCCACTCACCCCCATGGTCAGTCAAGTACCTTTTCCTCCATGAAGCCCACCATGTCTGCTCCTACCTTGTCTGGCCCCACTAATCCCTAGACACATTCCAATGGTCACATTTCTCTCATTGCATTGTAATTTACAATTTACATTTCTGTTCTACCTTCTATTCTAAGAATTTTCAGAAAGCAAGACTTGGGGCTCTTTCTGGCCTTGGCTGTAGCATCCTATAGAGTTGAGGGCTCCTTCACCTTTATGGATAAAGGAGCACAGTGCCTAGGGCCAGTTAAATTCTCAAGTGCCGAAAAAAAATCTTTGAGACAAAAAAAAAGCTCCAAATGTAAAACTAATTAATGTTTGTCTATTAACCATAGCATCAAATCAATTTCATTAATCATTCAATTTAGTGCTCATAAGAACATCATTAAAATCATTTAAAAATTGTAGGGAAAAAAAGACCACAATAAAATTCATTTAAAAATGTAGGTAAAATATTCTCTTTGCAATAATCTCCCATATGCACAACGATTGCAGAGAAATTATAAACAATCCTAATGAGTTACTTATGTTCAAATAACTTAAAAATTAAAACCACCTTAAAGGTTTTCAAAATTTCTAAGACAAATGAAAATTCCTAATGTGGAGTGGTGGTGTGTTTCGGCATAGTTAATACAGAGAATGATGCAGCAGGAGAACCTAAGGCTTGGGAGATCTTAAATAGCTCTGACTATCCTGGCACATAAGAGATATTCTATAGGTGGGTGCTGAGTGAATAAATGAACACAAACCTCATTTCCTCTAGGGAACCTTTTTTATAAGGCAAGTGTGTCCTAACCCCAGAGGACTGTGGAGATCCAGGTGCCAGGATGTATCACCTGCACGTGAGTATATCAGGATGGAACCTTTTTTCTGCTCTCTCATGTTTCCAGTTCAAGGGACCGCTGTACTCTTGGCCTCCAGCCTATCCTCCCGCTATCTGTGAGTTCTGATTAAGAGAAAGCAAGGTGGGTGTGCCCAGTTCAGCTCCCTTTTCTCCCCTGATTCTCGTAGACACACAGGTTCCTACAGGAAGCATACATTTAGGCATCCCTGGGTGCTCATTGTACAGGGCAGGCTCCCTGGCAGGGAAACCAGCAGTTCCTGAGAGCAGCAGGTGGGGCTTCTTGCCAGAGTGCTCAGTATCTCTTTGTTTCCGTGTACCAAAGCCTTGTCTGCACATTGAGTGTGTGACTTCCTCACTGTTCTTCCTTCCCTGCTCCTGGGATGGCTCACGTGGGTGCACCTGCCCCAATCTTAGCCATGTGCCTCACTTTGGCCATTCCAGGCAAGACTTCCAGAGGCAGCACATGCTCCTGCCTTCCCTCCTGCCCTCTGCCACCTGCTGGGAGGAGAGCACACCAACCTAGGCCTAGCCTATAGCTTGAAGCAGAGCTACCTGATGGATTATAGACATCTAGCCTAAAAGGAAGGCTGAGGAAAATAAATAAATAAATATAAAAAATAAAATGAAAGTGATTGGATCCAGGGCTTAGGATAAGCCCCATGGATGAACAGACTGGTTCCTAGAAATGGGCTCATGAAAATAGCGGCTGAGTAAGTGGTGTCTAACAGAGAGCAAGAAGGCAGAGGTTCCAAGTTGTTCTCAAGAGTTTGCATTAGTCCACTTAAAATCACGCAGGTGACTGGCTTTACCTCACTATTTACATTGTGAACTGGAGTGAAGTAAGGAGGAGGGGTCAGACTAAGAACCTATAATCCTTCCCAGCATCACGGGTTTTCTACTGTAAACTAAAACATGCCTTTTGGGCAATAACCCTGAGGAATAAGGGTTGGAACCAAAGCCTCCAGCTTTTGCTTTACTCAGGCCTTTAAAATTTAAATGGACCTCACATTCCACAGACTACACTGAACTGTTTCGCTTTCTGGAAATCAATGAGTAAGAGAAATAAACGGTTTTTGTCATAGGCACTGACATTTAGGGGGTTGTTTGTTATGCAGAAAAATAAAACTAACTAATACATCCTCCAGTCTAACATTTAGAGGTGATCATTTGTCTCCATCTGCTGCATTCAAGCAAGGAAAGAGAGGGCTCATGGAATGGGCACGTCAAACCCTAACAATGAGCAGCATCACTTTGGAAAGGGCTGGCCTCGGGGAATTAGATCGTCCCCAAACTTGAGAGAGACTGTGTTTGCGATAGAGCCCCATGTAGCAGATGGAGTTAAACTGATTCAGGGCCATAATGCCATCCTCTAAATGTGGTTGTGTCATGGATAGATGCTATGAGCAGGGAGTACCAGCATGCTAACAAAGGAGATATCCGATACATCAGTACTGTTACCAGGGACCACAGCTAGGGCCCTCTCCACTTCCAGCACCAAGAGAGGAGAAGTTATCTACTTATTCTTTTTTTTTAAGTTTTTGTTTGTTTGTTTGTTTGTTTTTGCCATAGGGTATGTGCACTGGCTAAAGAGAGAGAGAGAGAGATTGGGGAAACTGAGAAATCACTCCCATGGGGATCGACCACACCACAATCTCCTCCTTCATTCTCCTGCTGAGATTTTGGGCACACGTGCACATGTTCCCAACATTATCGTCAAGCTGCCAGGTCTAGAACTCGAACCAAAGTCAACCATGTAGGAGTCCAGCACCTTAACCTCCACACCACCTGGTGGCCCTGAAGTTATCTTTTAGTCTTCCCTCCTGTCATTTCACACAGGCACATAGGAATTCATAGGAATTCATGGCCAACATCCTACTGCCCCCTTGGGGCAGTAAGCTGATATGGTCAGAATCGTCCCTATGTGGAAGCTCACACCTTCAAAGTCCATACTGGGCATGCGTAATGGGGGAATCCGATTCCTGACTTGACAAGAAGTATGCAAACAAAGGGAAAAGCCACTGAATTCAAAAGAAGGAGCTACAGTGACAGACCTCCCCTCCTAAATATTTATGACAAGACCCACAGTAAAAGTAACACCTAACCCCATTCTCAGCACAGTTGTCTTCTCTTTTTCTTTCTTTTTTTAAGAGGTTTTTTTTGTTTGTTGTTGTTGTTTGTTTGTTTGTTTGTTTATTTTGCTATAGGGTGCGTGCGCTCACCAGACAGAGAGACAGAAAGCTAGAAATCACCTCCCAGGGGGGATGGTCACGCCGCAATCCCTTCTCCTCCATTCTCCTCTAGGGATCTTGGGCACACACGCACATGCGCCCAGCATGAGTTTTAAACCACCGGGTCCGGGACGCGAACCACAGTCGACTATGTGGGAATCCAGTGACATAGCCATTACACTAACTGCTGGTCCCCACAGTTGTCTTCTAACAGCTGCCCACCACATGCCTTTCTGGCATGGTGTGTATTTTTTTCTGTTAAAAAAAAAAATCTTCATTTTCCTATTAAGAACTTCTCTTTTCTAGTTTTCTGGTGATTAAGGTGCTGGATCCCACATAACTGACTCCATAGTTTGAGTCAGACCTAGCAGCTTAAAAATTATGAAGGGTGCCTGTGCCTGTGTGCCCAAAATTCCAAGAGGAGAATGGAGGAGTAGGGACTGAGGCATGGCCATCCTTCCTGGGGGGTAATTTCTCAAAGCAAGCACAATTCCATCTTGGAGGAGCACCTCCATTATAAACTGTTAGGTTCCTAGGACTAGAAACTTGCCTTCTCCTCTTTTGCCTAAGAGTAAACAGAGCGATTAACACTCTTATTTTCTTTAAACTCCACTGCTCCTAGCTGCCTTAAGATACAAGCTCCAGTCACTGGACCTTGCCAGAGCCATGGAGACCAGTGAGATGCCATTGCATTTAGGCAAGGAGGAGCATACCCTTAAGAATGATTAACCTGCTTACCTGCTTGTTCTGCTTCTGCAATGTGCTTTCGCTTTTGTAAAATCCACCGCCTACCCTTCCAAGCCCACCACACCCTTCTCCTTGTGATCATCACGTCATCGGGAGGGGGAAAAATCTTGTGATCTTTGCCTTTATAAGCACCCTTTTGCTTTCACTCAGGGCTGTGGGGTTTTGAGAAACATGAGTTCCCCCCACCCCCGTATGCCACCAGCGCAATAAACTCCAATAAATTTGGCTATATCTGGATGTCATCTTATTTCTCATGGATTAGACTATAACATTTGGAAGCCCCAGCGAGATCACTACCTACCCAGTACTTGGGGGAGGCATCCTAGGGAGAGTGGCCTCACTTGGTCTGGCTGCCAACTAACTGAAGAGTGCCTTTGGGGAGGCACCACCTTGGATTTCCTGGAGCCCCAGAGCCACCTCCTAGGATTATTGACAGCTGGCAAGAGACGCTGACTGCTCCTCCAAAAGACTGGAATTTTTATGTAAGACCTCTGGAGTCATTTCTTTGGGTTTTCCTCTCCTGCTTCTTGGGAGTCAAACCAATGAGTATGGAGTTGGCAAGGGAAAGCCCCCGAGGTTGACCTGCTGGACTGGGGATTTGAGTCCCCCCTTAGGTGACTAGATTCAGGGCCGACCAGATGCGGTTATAGAGCCCCTACTTATGTTCCACCAGGTGTGCTGGAATCCGGGGAGTAGACGGTTTATGGGAAATCAGGGTGTGACTCTCAGACAGGGTTTAAGTCCCTGAGTATCTTGGGATTTTTGTATGGGTTTCTTTTGTTTCTACTGCCACTTTCATTATTTCTTCCACATGCTCTTGGAAAACATTGCTTTGTTCTATACCCCTTCCTCCTCCATTGAGGATATCGAGCAATGGATTATTGACCTTGCATATCAATGAGTTCTTTAAGAGTTTCATTCTGCTGAGGTTGAGCTATTTGTTTTCCTTCTTTTCTTAATTCTATAATTGGTGGGAGGGAATGTTATAGCTTCTTGTGTGAATGGTGAATGAGTGTGTGACTGTTTGTGGCTCCACAGCTTTAGCTATGGAGCATGACTGGATCCTCACCTATGGTTCTGTGGAGACCTCATACAACTATAAGGTAAAATCGACACTAGGGGTCTCCAACCCTCCCTGTGCATTAGATCTGACAGCGGGTTTATAGCTGGTTACCAAAGCTAAAAGGCTCCCTAAGGTCCCCGTGAGGGGTGTGGCTAGGCAGACACCTGAATGGTCTCCTCGTGAGAGGGGATACCCACCTTCTGTTTGTCTTGTAGCTCCATCTGGTGGGGAAAGTGGGGAAGAGTCATTCTTTTCATATCATGGGCAGACTCCTTTGTTCCCAGAGGCTGGGTTCGTAGTTCCTTGAAAAAGTTATAGAAGAAGTTCATGGGAAGGAGACTCTCTGGCTCCTTCATTGACTCTTAATCCAGGCCCAAGGGTGCCTTATTTGTGATCAAGGGATCTGGGTAGACCTGGATTCCTCATCAGATTGCAAAGGACACTAACTCTGACTCATTTTCTCTGCCATTGTCCGAGTGTACCAGCCACAATAATCAAGAAGTCAGTGCACTATCCAGAGGAATTTCCAACCCATCTCCTTCTAGTAAATCTTCACTCCATAGAAGGTGCCAATCCCGCTTGTGCATTTTCAGGCCCATATTGGATACCACCTCTGTGTCCCTGCTTCCTAGAATTTCTTGAAGCATCAGTACTTTGGCATGTTACCCATTTCCTGAAACGAGCAGTCCTCATCACAAAAATAAAGCTGGATTTCCTCCAGCATCTGGGTCTAGCTAGTATTGCCATTCCAGTTATGAAGTGGCTAGCTGGGAGATCGAGGCTTTTGAAAACCGGCAATCCCTAAGATACCAACACTATCGTCAGAGGTTGCCCTACTGTAGTGCAAAGTGCAGTTGGAAACAAGGGTATCTAGTGGTTTGCCAAGGCCCGATGCTTGAACATTTTGAACATTATCTGAGAATCACAGGAGGCAAGAGCAGCTTTTTTAAAAAAATTTTTTGAGAGATTTTTGCTATAGGGCATGTAGGTTCACCAGAAAGACAGAGAGACAGAAAGTGAGAAATCATCTGCCCAGGGGGATGGCCACGCTGCAATCCCTTCTCCTCCAGTCTCCTCCTGGGATCTTGGGCATGCACGCACACATGCCCAGAGTGAGTCTAAGCCACCAGGTCCAGGACTCGAACCACGATCGACTACATGGGAGTCCAGTGACATAGCCATTACACCAAGTGCTGGTCCCAAGAATAGCTCTCTTGAGACTCCCCTGAGTTGCATGTTATACCACTTTGATGAGGCCTTCATAGAGGGATGTGATTATGGTGGCAGACTTTTTAAAGCAGAAATTAAGAACCCTGTGTGAGGTTGGATGGCCTACTTTTGGAGTGGGATGGCCTGAAACAGGGTCCTTTAATATTAAGGAAGTACAAGCTGTTTGGAAGGTTGTCACAGGTGAATCAGGTGGACCCAGACATCCCCGCCAATACCCATATATTGACCAATGGTTAGCTTTAGTCCAGAGACCTCTGTGCTGGCTGAGAAATTGTGTTTTGAAGACAGGGAATTGTATTCTTGTAATTGGCCCACAGAAAGGGTCTCAGAAAAGAGAACAAAAGCTCCCTATCCTGCAGTCTGATCCTGAAGAGTCAGATCTTCCTCCCCCACATAACCCTAGCAGGCCTTGACCTGAAGAGGGCAATGAAAGGCCTCAGGAGGCAGCCTCCTCAACCCCTCTCTCACTGCCCTACACCCGGAGTAGATCCAGGGAAACAAGGGGAGAATCAAAGCCCCAATTCCTCAGGGGCCTTGATGCCCTTAAGGGGAACACCCCCAACAGAGGGAGATTATAGGGATCTTCCCTATAGAGTGTATGTTCCTTTTTCTACCAGTGACCTGTACAACTGAAAGGCTCAAAATGTGCCCTTCTCTGAGAAGCCTCAGGCCCTTATTGATCTGCTGGAATCAGTCTTTTATACCCGTTAACCAACCTGGGATGACTGCCAGCATCTTTTGGTTACCCTTTTCACCACAGAAGAGAGAGAAAGGATAAAAGGAGAGGCTTGAAAACCCTTATTGAGGGACCAGCAGTTAGCATAATGTTTATGTCACTGGATTCTCATGTAGTCGACCGTGGTTTGAGTCTCGGACCTGGAGGCTTAAACTCGCGCCGGAAGTGTGTGCATGCATGCCCAAGATCCCAAGAGAAGAATGGATGTGAAGGGATTGTGGCATGGCCATCCCCCTGGGGTGGGTGATTTCTCGCTTTCTGTCTCTCTCTGTCTTTCTGGCAAGCGTACACACTCTATAGCAAAAACCTCTAAAAAGAAAAACCTTATTGAGATCAGGGGAAGGGACATTGGAAGAAAACCAGGATAGGGTGAATAGAACTTTCCCTTCTATATTCCCGGATTGGGACCAAACGCTACTGCAGGGAGAGAAGCATTAGCCACGTTTCACAGCACTCTACTGGCTGGAATTAAAGTGGCAGCTCAAAAATCCACCAATTCGTCAAAGGTAATGGAGGTTATACAAGGTCCCCAAGAGTCCCCAACTGCTTTCTTTTCTTTTTTTTGGAGAGGTTTTTCGCTATAGGGAACGTGTGCTCGCCAGACAGACAGAGAGAGACAGAGAGACAGAAAGTGAGAAATCACCCCCCCCCCCAGAGGGGATGGTCACGCTGCAATCCCTTCTCCTCCATTCTTCTCTCAGGATCTTGGGCACGCACGCACACGTGCCCAGCGTGAGTTTTAAGCCACCAGGTCTGGGACGCAAACCACGGTCGACTACGTGGGAGTCCAGCGACATAGCCATTACGCTAACTGCTGGTTCCCCTCAACTGCTTTCTTATGTGAGGCTTACTGAGAATGCACCTCAATAGATCCTGATGCCCAGGAAAATCAAAAGGCAATCAATATGGCTTTTGTATCTCAATCAGCCACAGATATCAGGTAAAACGGTGGTTGGACGGGTTTGAGGGAATGATTAGGTCCCAGGTACTAGAGGTTGCTCAAAAGATCTTCAATGGGCGGGACACCATGGAAGACAGGCAGACCAAGAGAATTACTAAAGTTGTAGTAGCTACTATGGGAGAAATTATAAAAAGGAAAAAAAAAAACACATAAAAATAAAAAGAGACACCCCCCCCCAGGCTAAGGATTAATGTAGAAAGTTCAGGAAAAAGGGACACTGGGCAAGGGCCCATAGTTACAATGCGAGTTGGGGGCATACTTGTTGACTTCTTGATTGACACTGGTGAAGCTTATTCTGTTTTGACTAAACCCATGGGACCCCTTACAAAGAAGATGACCACCATTCAGGGAGCAACAGTGAAGACAGTTTCCTGTCCCTGGGCATCAAAAAGGACAGTGGACTTGGGAAAGAGCACTGTGATGCATTCATTTTTAGTTATCC
>NW_006203764.1:644723-659536 GCF_000334495.1 Tupaia belangeri chinensis
AAAATTAAAATAAATGGATGAATAAATAAAAAAAAGCCTCTTCTCAACAATTTGCCAAAACCCTGGGGCCCCACCCTATTCTAAAATCCTGGTGACCTGTCCCCTTACAGAGGAGTATCTTCTACAGAAAGAAAAAAGTCAAGGACAGGGGCAAAAGGATCTTTATGTGGCCAAGTTGCAATCCTGTTTTCCACAAGTCTGGGCAGAAGTCAACCCACCAGGATAGCTAGTTATCGCCCTCCAGTGGTAGTACAACTGATTGCCATGGCCTCTCCAGTCCAAGTAAAACAATACCCAATGAGCTTAGAGGCTAGAAGGGGCATTGCAGTGCACATTATTCAACTATAACAAGCAAGGGTCTTGGTCCCCGCCAGTCACCTTGGAAAACTCTCCTGCTCCCAGTTAAGAAACCTGGGACAAATGACTACCAGTCAGTCCAGGACTAAAGGGAGGTAAATAAGTGGGTAGAGACCATACATCTGGCGGTACCCAACCCATATTCATTAAGTCTCCTCTCCCTGAACCATTGCTTCTACACTGTGTTGGACTTAAAGCATGCATTTTTTTTTTTAGCATCTCTCTGGCTCCTATGAGTCAGCCAATCTTTGCCTTTGAATGGATTGGTCCTGAAGAATGGTTTTCAGGGCAGTTAAGTTGGACAAGGCTACCTCAGGGTTACAAGAACTCGCCTACCTTATTTGATGAGGCCTTGAGTTGAGATCTGCAAGGGTTTCGCGTGGCCCACCCTAAGTGCAGTCTTCTCCAATATGTTTATGACCTCCTTCTCTCCTCAGAAGAGAAAGAGACCTGTAAAAAGGCTACTGAGGATCTCTTGGAAGCACTATTGTCTTTCTGCCAAGAAGGCTCAATTGTGTTGCCAGGCTGTCACCTACTTAGGATACCACCTTCAGGAGGGAATGGACTCTCTCCCAAGGCCACATTGAGGCAATATTGCATATTCCTCCACCAAAGACCAAAAAGGAGGTACATGAATTTCTGGGAGCAGTAGGTTATTGTCACTTGTGGATCCTATGGTTTGCTGAAATAGCCAGGCCCCTCTATATGCACACTGGGGTTTCTCAGCCCCTGACTGGACTGATCAGAAACAAGCGGCATTTGAAGGGTTAAAACAAGCTTTAGTGTCAGCTCCAGACTTAGCCCTTCCTGATACCACTAAACCCTTTTATTATCATTTTATTGATTAAAGAAAAGTTATAGTAAAGGGAGTCCTAGCCCAAACGTTGGGACCATGGAAATGGTCAGTGGCTTATTTATCAAAAAGTCTTGATTCAGTAGCAGCAGGATGGCCAACCTGTCTTCTGGCAGTAGTAGCCATGGCCATGCTAGTAAAAGAGGGTGACAAATTGACTTTAGGGCAGGAACTGATTCTCACTGCACCTCATGCAGTAGAGGCACTTCTCCCAGCCACACCTGAAAAATGGATGTCAAATGCACAAGTAACTCAATACCAAGTTCTTTTACTAGACTAGCCTTGAATTAAGTTCCAGAAGTCTGCAGCATTGAACCCTGCCACCTTGCTACCAGACAATGATCCTGAGGGACCCATCCACCACTGTTTCAATGTAATAGATGTAATCTAGTCCACCCGACAGGATTTGAAGGACACCCCGCTCCCTGCAGCCAATGAAATTCTGTTCATCAGTGGAAGTAGCTTCATACAAAATGGAGTCAGATACTCGGGGGCGGCAGTAGTCACAACGGAACGAGTTATATGGTCCCAGTCCCTTAACCAAGGGATATCAGCTCAGAAAGCAGAATTTATCACTCTAATCCAAGCCTTGCAATGGGTAAAAGGTAAGACTGTGACCATTTACACCGACAGCCGGTATGCCTTTGCTACCACCCAAGTGCATGGGGCAATCTACAAGGAGAGGGACCTTCTAACTTCAGCTGGGAAGGACATTGAAAACAAAGAAGAAATCCTTGGGACTAGCAGTTGGCGTAATGGCTATGTCACTGGACTCCCATGTAGTTGACCATGGTTCGAGTCCCGGACCCGATGGCTTAAACTCATGCTGGGCACGTGTGCATGCGTGCTCAAGATCCCAAGAGGAGAATGGAGGAGAAGGGATTGTGGTGTGGCCATCCCCCCTGGGGAGTGATTTTCTTGCTTTCTGTCTCTCTGTCTCTCTCTGTCTATCTGGCGAGCACACATGCCCTATAACAATTTTTTTTAAATCTCTCAAAAAAAAAAAAAAAAAGAAAGAAAGAAAAAAAAAAAAAAAAAGAAAGAAATACTAGCCTTACTGGAGGCTATATGGTTGCCAAAAGCTGTAGCTATCATACATTGCAAGGGACATCAAAAGGGGGATTCACTCAAGGACCAAGGGAACTGAGTTGCTGATCAGGTGGCTCAGGAGGTGGCCTTAAAACCAGTGGGGCCCCTTCAGGTCCTCGTTACTATGCCCGACCCAAACTCCCAGCTTCACCTACTTATACAACAGCAGAGGAGAAGTTTGCAAACAAACGGTCCAAGAACTGTCCGGATGACTGAGGATACCTGATGGCAGACTGATGGTTCCTGAGGCCCTGAAGTTGAACAATAATAGATCAGCTACACCAGGTAACTCATTCATGAAAGTCCAAACTCACAGGACTCCTTAGAAGTAGGTATTATATCCAAAAACTAAATAACTTACTTAGTAACATTACTTCTAGGTGTGCTGTTTGTGCTCAAGTAAATGGTAAACAAACAGATAAAATAACTATGGGGATTAGAAAAAGAGGGGAAGCTCCTGGAGAACACTGGGAGGTAGACTTCGCTGAAATAAAACCCCCTCCAAATGGATATAAATACTTATTAGTCTTTATCGATTCCCATGATCCCCTCAAGCTAAGACTGTCCCATATTTCTTCATCACCCTTCTCTTCTTGGTTGGGACTGAGGGGGCAGATTGGACATGGGAAATGTGGAATGGGGATGGGAAATTGTTAAATAGTACTAATTCAACTGGAAAAGTTACTTCACTCTACATTGACCTATGTAACCATTTTATGATTCAATCCAGCTTCTAGTATGGGGGAGCTGGGCCTACCTTTGAGTGGGCCTGCCTGTCAGGGGAAGCACTGAAGGGATGGGCCTCTGGGGAATTTTATCTCTGCCCAGGTCATAGGAGAGATAAATGTTTTTCAAATTCTGACTACTACTGCCCCTCTTGGGGTTGTGAGTCTCTAGTTTTAGGAGCCCTGGGTTCTAATGCACCATAGCAACCCAAGCACCCTGATCCAGATATAGAGATACAGAGGGTCCTAACACCATCAGATTGTGGTCTGAGGGCATATGGTCCTTTGAACATTTCCATCCGGGACCCCACTGATCCAAAATGGTTCACAGGACGTACCTGGGGAATACGCTTCTATGCTTCAGGAAAGGACCCTGGTGCATTTTTTACCATCCAAAAGTGACTCCTGCTACAGGAGAGACCCCAAATAGAACTTCTTGGAAATGTAATGGATCAAAGTGTCCTACCCCCTGTGCCCTTTAACACTCCAGGTACTAAGTTTGCTCTAACAACTCCGACTCTTGCTGGCACCTCTCACCTAGCTATTCTTATTGCAGTCCATCGCCTTCTCAATTCCTCTCGGCCTGCTCTGGCAGGAGACTGTTGGCTCTGTTAGCCTACTCCTCCCCGTACTATATGGGGGTTGGACAGGAACTGCCTTTCAATAGCACCACAAAGCAAAGAACTATCAGCTTTTCTCATTTAACTTTAAGTGATGTCCAGGGTTCTGGGACCTGCTTAGTACACCCAACCTTTACAAACTCTACTTATTTACAATATCGTAACTCTATCCATTTTGTCAATAACACTGAGGTCAGTTATCTTGTCCAGAATCTCATTTGGTGGGCCAGTACAAATGGACTAGCTTGGTATATGTCAACCCCACAAGTGAAATTTTATGTTCTTGTCCAGATTTTTCCCCGTATGTCAATGTACTCTGGGGAGGCAGGTTGACACATGCTGTTCCTGTGCTTGAATTGGGCACGCCAAAAGCGAATCCCTATCTTAAGACCTTTGCTCATGGGATTTTGGGCATTGCTGGATCTGCTGTCATAGGAACTACTGCCCTAATTCAGGGAGACCAGCATCTCCAAGAACTGTCCCAATTGATTGACACTGACCTGGGCCTGCTGGAAGAATCTGTGTTCCAACTGCAGGAGCAGGTAAATTCCCTGGCAGAGGTCATCCTACAAAATAGAAGAGGACTTGATCTCTTGTCTAAAACAAGGGTTCCAAACAACGTTTGATTGGTCTGCTTGGCTAACGACTCTATTGTCAGCAATAGCTGGGCCAGTTGTCATGATTCTGGTAGGACAATTTATTGGACCATGTCTTCTTAGACTTCTAATTGTTTATTCAACAATGAATGCAGTCAGTACAACTCTTAGTCTCAAAAGAGAAAGGCCAACCCCCCACTATGCTGAGATTTGCCTCAGCTCCATAAAATCCAGTGGGGAATGAAACAGGCCCGACTCCATCTTGGAAGAGCAGCTCCATCATAAACTGTTAGATTCCTAGGACTAGAAACTTGCCTTCTCCTCTTCTGCCTAAGAGTAAACAGAGTGATTAACACTCTTATTGTCTTTAAACCCCACTCCTCCTTGTTGCCTTAAGATACAATCTCCAGTCACCGGGACCCTGCTGGGAGCCATGGAAACCAGTGAGATGCCATTGTGTTTAGGCAGGGAGGAACATGCCCTTAGGAATGGTTAACCTGCTTACCTGCTTGTTCTGCTTCTGTAATGGGTTCTTGCTTTTATAACATCTACCCCCTACCCTTCCAAGCCCACCACACCTTTGTCCTTGTGATCATCAGGTCATGGGGGGAGGGGCTTGTGATCTTTGCCTTTATAAGCACCCTTTTCCTTTCACTTGGGGCTGTGGGATTTTGAGAGACATGAGTTCCCTGTATGCTGCTGGCTCAATAAACCCCAGTAAATCTGGGTATGTCTGATGTCCTCTTATTTCTCACTGATTAGACTATACCACCTGGGGGGGGGTGATTTCTCCCTTTCTCTCTCTCTCTGTCTCTCTCCAGTGAGTGCACATACCCTATAGAACAAACCTACCAAACAAAACAGAACAAAAACTTCTCGTTTCCTACTTTACGTGTGTTTGTGGTTCTTTTTTCTGCATTTCGGGGGAGTTCTCTAAGCTTAGTTACCTGAACCTAAAGAACCAAGTATTTCCCACAATGCAGCTCACTCCCTGGCCCAGAACACTAGGGGAAGGGATCCAGGCCACCCTGCTCCCTTGCCGCCTCAGCTGTCAGAGAGCACCATCGAGGCTGCTCGTCTTCTCGGCTGTTTATTCTCCCCTTGGAGCACCTGGATGTTGCTCCCACCCCAGGTGGTGCGCTGCGATGACCTGTCTACTCACTCGTCTGCTTTCCCTCCTGTGCCGGCACCCCCGTGTGTCCCGCTCACCTCCTTATTCCTGGAACCTGGCCCGGCACTGTGCTCCAGGTGGGTGAGGGCACACCGGGAAGCTCACCGGCCATGGCAGGGTGAGCTGGGTGCTGGTCTCTGGTCCTGTGAGCGCTGCTTCCTCAGCCTCTGCTTTCCCAGACTGTCCCTGTCAGATAAAGAAGGCTGACAAGCCGGCAGCACCCCTCCCTCGCTGCACCTGCTTAACTCCACGGGAGGTTTCTAGCTGGATGGATCAAGGCGAGCTCCGGGGACCATTTCGACAGTTCCCTAAAAGGACAAGAACGGTGATCTGAAGTGAATTATTCTCCCCAGTAGACACCCTGTCGACGGCCACTAGAGCAGCATGTTCCAGGCTACGGCCTGCAATTTTTCAGTAGCAAAACAGGCATCAGGGCAGGTGAGCACGCAGGTGGAATTCTCCCTCCACCCCACTAGCCTGTCACTTTGGAAAGAAACAAACTCTCTTGGAGCCTTGATGCCCTGTTTCTACAGTGGCCACCGTGCTGCCCGCTTCAGGTTCTACGGGCATGTGATCATGCAGTGTCTAGCCCATAGTAGGCACACCTTAGAATTTTGTGTTTTTGTTTTTGCCTAGGTTTTGTGGTTTTGTTTTTGCTTGTTTTGTTTTTGAGATAATTTATTTCAGGGCCAGCAAGTGTTGTGGTGGTTTCCCATAAGGCCGACTATAGAGTCCCAGACCTGGCAGCTTGAAAATCACACCAGGCGTGTGTGCATGTGTGCCCAAAATCCGGAGAGGAGACTAGAGAAGGACTGTGGCGTGGCCATCCCCACTGGGAGGTGATTTCTCACTCTTCTTCTCTCTCTCTCTCTCTCTCTCTCTCCAACAAGCACACATGCCCTATGGCAAAAAAAAAAAAAAAAAAAAGGGGATTTCTTCAGAGATAAGAGAGAGAGACCTGTCTGCCAAGGTCCTCACCCTGATTCAGCCTCAGTGTCGCCAGCCCAGACCCCGAGCCTGCACACCTGTGCGCAGGGAGGTCCCCTGATGTAAGTCCAGGATCTTTCTGGTTTTGTTGCTTTACCACTGTGCCACTGCCTGGCCTCCCTTATTTTAGTGTTTGGCAACAGCTGGACTTTTAGCCAAAAGGGTTTTTTTGTTTTTGTTTTTGTTTTTTTGAGAGGTTTTTGCCATAGGGCATGTGCACTCGCCAGACAGACAGAGACAGAAAGGGAGAAATCACCCCCCAGGGGGGATGGCCACACCCCAGTTCCTTCTCCTCCATTCTCCTCTCGGGATCTTGGGCACACACGCACATGCACCAGGCGTGAGTTTAAGCCATCAGGTCCAGGACTCGAACCGTGGTCAATTACATGGGAGTCCAGTGACATAGCCATTACGCCAACTGCTGGTCCCCTCCAAAAGGAATTTTTATAAACTCTTTGGCCCATAACACTTGAAAGGTGGTTCTATTTGGTTTCAGTAGCTCTAGGCTCTGCCTCCTCTGTGGGAATGTGAGGCAGAGAAATGCTGATTTCTGGCATTTTGAAGGGTTTTCCATGTCATATGTGGTAGCTCTGCTGACTGGTGTGAAGGCGTTAGCTTTGACAAAGGCAGAGCTGCCGCCCCACCCACTCTGCCTTCCCAGCCCCCTCGACCACTACGGTACTGCTCTCATGGTCTAGACGCTAACCGCTGCTGCTCCCCAGGACACCACCCTCTCAGGGCTGGCAGCTCATGTTTTTCTCCATTGCATAACAGCTCTAGCCCTGCCTTCGAGATGTCACAAACACCTCCTCCCCAGGAAGTCTTCCTCGAAGCCCCAGCACATTTGCTCTTTCTGTTGCGTGTGCTGTGGGACATAGAGCTTTGGAGCGACTCCTGGGCTTGCAACCCAGATTTACCTTTCCCCGGCTCTGTGACCTTGGGCAAACCGCTTAACCTCTTGGGGCAGCCGTTTGCTCCTGTGAAAGTAAAACCATCATTTAATTTGTTGGGGCCTTATTGAAGAACAAAGGCTCAGAGGGGCACTCAGTAAGCACTCAGTGAACAACAAACAGACGCAAAGCCCCATAAATAAGCTTAAAAGAGAAAGAAACAAGGACCCAACTGCGGCGGCATGAGTGGTGCAGGGCACTGATGAGCATGGCTGGGGCCACAGGGAGGGCCGAGATTTGGCTCCTGGCCCAACCCCAACAGACCGGGCGCAGGGGGACAAGCCTGTGGTCTCAGCCGCCAGGAAGGCTGGGGCAGGAGATGGTGAGGAGATCCTGTCAGAAAGCAAACACATACAGTGTATTTCTCTCTCTCATTAAAAAAAAATTTTTTTTAAAGTAGTTTTTCCAGGTTCAAGAACTGCCTCACCGCAATTCAGCTAAGTTCGGGTGACCTTGTCCAGGTAAGGTTAGACGCAGGGAAAAAGCAAGCCCCGGACCATCTTGTCTACATTGATATCTGACCTCTCAGATCTGTAGAGCCAAACTACTGGTCATTGGAAACGTCATGACATATTTTTGCAGAGAAACATGGAAAACTACGTCAATAGTTAAGAGGAACACCTTCTGGGCCAGCAGGTGGCATGGTGCTTGGGGCAGCTGGATCCTACATAGCTGACTGCGTGGTACGAGACCCAGACCCAACAGATTGAAAAACATGCCTGGGGGCCAGCAGTTGGTGTAATAGTTATGTCGCTGGACTCCCACGTAGTCGACTGCAGTTCAAGTCCCGGACCCGGTGGCTTAAACTCACGCCAGGCACATGTGTGTGCGTTCCCAAGATCCTGAAAGGAGAATGGAGGAGAAGGGATTGCGGCGTAGCCATCCCCCCGGGAGGTGATTTCTCGCTTTCTGTCTCTCTGTCTCTCTCTGTCTTTCTAGTGAGTGCACTTGCCTTATACCAAAAATCTCTCTCTCAAAAAAAAAAAAAAATCTATCAAAAAAGAAAAAAAGAAAAGAAAAGAAAAACATGCCTGGCCTGCGTGTGCATGCGCGCCCCAAATCCCAAGAGTGTGGAGGAGAAAGGTTGCAGCATGGCCATCCCTTCTGGGAGTGATTTCTTCTTTTCTCTCTGTCTCTCTGCCTCTCTGGCAAACAGACACACCCGATGGGAAAATTAAAAGAAGACAAGAGAACGCCACCTGCTGCTGAGCCTTCCCCACTGAGTCCACAGCTCCAGACCCTCCCTGCCCTTCGTCGAGATGGGCCACTTCCCGGGGGGACCCCACTGGGGCTAAGCAACGTGGACTATTCTGTGATGATCTCCAAACATCCACCACCCTCCACAGGAGGTGAAATAAACTAGCGGGGCTTCCTCTCCGTCTCATCTGTCTGCTGGGGCTGGGGTCTGCCAGCCTGGGATGTGTCAGCCCTGCTGGCAGTAGCTGTGTGACACTGGGGAATCACTTGCCCTCTCTGAACCTCAGCTGCTGCATGAGTGAAGACAGCCTCTGCCACCTCCTGGGGCTGCTGGACCACATGAGGATCTCTGCAAGGCCAAGGCCCTCTACACCAGGGGCTGCAGGGGCTGCTGGGTAGGCCACACGGGACACAGCCGCCACGTGAGTAAGGCCCCGTCCTCTGTCATCCAGAGCAGGCTGAAGGAGAGCCTCCTGAATCCCAGCTGGTCCAGCTCTGCGCCTTCCTGGGAGCCGCCCACACCGTGCAAACAGCAAACTCATTTTCGAATTAGCCAGAGGAATTACTCGCTGTACAAACAGACTTCTCTTGTCAGATGCAATTTGTAAATATCATTTACACAAGGAAGTCAATTAAAACTTCCCCTGTTGATCCAGGCCTTGCTCCCACTCCTGGGCCCAGCGGCCCGTCACTCTGTATCAGAGGCTGATGACTTTTAGGACCAATACTTGGAGAACTCCCCTTTCTCCTATTAATTAGATGTGATCTACACTTAGCAGCAATCTTTTAAAGTGCCAAGTTCTTGTCATTGAGCCATTTTCCCTTAAAAATAAATGAAATATGATTCTCTATGGCTTCATTTACGCAGTCATTCAGTCAGTCAACAAACGAACGCAACCACTATCTCTCTCATTTACCTTCTCCACGAGGTTTCCCCAGCCACCTGGTTAATGCTGCAGCTTGTCTCCCCCGACACTTCTCATCCTGCGTTCCTGGCTCTTCTTTTTATTCTTCCCCCACAGCCCTGATCACCCTCTAGCATACAAAATCACTTACTTATTATGCCTGCTGGTTATTTTCTGTCTCCCTGGCTCGCTTAAGCCCCGAGAGAACAGGGGAATGGCATGTATTTATGCAGGTACCCACACGCCTGGGACAGGGCCAGCAGCAGGCGATCATCCGTGTATATATATTTAATTGCCAGTGTGCACGTGTGCTCACCAGAGACAGCGAGGGTGAGGGAGTGAACACACCCCAGTGTAGACATGCTGCAGTCCCTTTCCCTCCTTCTCTCCATCCTATTGGGATTTTAAGCATACATACCCATGCACCTAGCATGTTTTTCAAGCCACCGAGACTGGGATTTGAACCACAGTTAAACCATGTGGGATCTGGCTCCCTTAAACACTAGGCTAGCCCCCACCAGGAACAGTTTTCAATGAATGAATGACAAGTACAGGCTCCTTGGGAAAGACCTGAACATTCGGTCTAAG
Organism: Tupaia belangeri chinensis; assembly: GCF_000334495.1. NCBI lineage: Eukaryota > Metazoa > Chordata > Mammalia > Scandentia > Tupaiidae > Tupaia > Tupaia belangeri. The sequence continues at coordinate 654,762 of NW_006203764.1, forward strand.
ACAGAGAAGGCAGTGTTAGGAAGTGGGTACACTCTGAAAATTACAGGAGATGAAGAGAGGAGCCCAGTTGTAGTGTCTGGGGTGGGAAAAAAGGAAGCCAAGGAAGGCTTCCTGGAGGAGGTAGAGTCTGAGCTGAGCCTTGAAGGACTGGGACAGTTGTCTCAGTGAAAGGGGAGAGCACGCACTCAGAGGCCGTCAGCAACGTGCTGCAAGAGCACAGGCAGCGTGACGTCCTGTGGTTGGCGCTGAGGAGCTACCCCCAATATATGGAACCCCAGATACACAGACCGAGACACACAGGCAGAGAGAGAGACAGGGCCTCAGGAGCCAGACTCAAGGAGCGTGGACTTGATCTCCAAGGACAGCAGAGAGAGCCAATGAAGAGTGTTAAGCAGGGAAGTGACAGGGCCAGATTCACATGTTAAGAAGGGCAGCCTGCCATCCGCGCAGAGGAGAGACTGGAGGGCAGACAGGTGGGCAGGGAGGCCTGATCCAGGAGGTTCCTGCCAACCCTTCCGGACCAATGAACCCGGTGGTGCCTTGGGCAGGACTGGGGTCCAGACATTCTGGGATTCTGGGTTTAGGACCAGTATGGGATCTCAGCAGATCGGTTCTCTGCTGCCCCCTACCGCCTTACAGGTTCTGTCTAGACCCCTGATATTCTAGCACTGGGGAAGCAAGTTTTTTCTATAGAAGATGAGATTATAAAATATTTAAGCTTTGCAGAAGACACAGTCTCTGTTGCAACTACTCAGCTCTGACATTGAGAGGCAAAGGCAGCTACAGACAAATCAGTGAGTGTGACTGCGTGCCAATAAAACTTTATTAACAGACGCTAACATTTTCTCAGTCACAAAACAGTCTCCTTCTTTTGCTTTCTTTAACCGTTTAGAAAATCAAAAACTTCAGTGACAAAAGCCAAGTAAGTGAATTCAAAGATGGGCCAAGAATTTGCCGAGCCATTTCTCCAAAAACAAATACAAATGCCGACAAGCCTACGAGAAGATGCTCAAGCCCTCCAGCCCTCAAACGCACACCAAAGGCACAATGAGCTGTCACTGCACACGCACTGGGACGACTCCTGCCCCAAAAAACAAGTAACTCATGTTGATGAGGATCTGGAGAAGCGGGAACACTTGTGCACTGTGGGTGAGAGTGTAAAATAATGCAGCCACTATGGAAAACAGGTTGGAAGTTTTTCAAAAAACTAAAAATAGAATTACCAAGAACCCAGCAAATCCGTTTCTGAATACATACCCAAAAGAATTACAAACAGGGTCTCAAAGAGGTATGTGCGCACCCCTGTCCACAGTGGCAATTCGTTCTCAGCAGCCAAGGGTTAGAGGCAACCCTGGTGCCCACTGGTGAAAGAACAGAGGAGCGAAGCATGGTATAGCCACACAGAGAGTAGCAGCCGTCTTCCACAGGAAGGAGATGCTGCCCCTCACTACAACATGGATGAACCCTGAACCCTGAGGACATCATTCTATTTCACAAACACACATACTGTAATGCATGATTCTATTCCTAGGAGGGCCTTAGGGTAGTCAAGCTCATAGAGACAGGAAGTAGAATGTTTGCCAGGCACACATGTGCCTGGTGTGTTTTTCAAGGCACAGGGGCCAGGATTCAAACTGTGATCAGCCATGTGGGATCCGGCCCCTCTACAACTCTGCTACAGGGCCAGCCCCTGGCTCGTCTTTACACAGGTTCTTGCCGCATTGCCCAGGCCAGCCTCGAGCTCCAACGCCTCCTGTCTTGGTCTCCAAGGTGTTGGCATTACAGGTGCACACCACCATGACCAGCCTCTAGGTTGGACAGAGAATCAAACTGGGTCTCCAATGCAGTCCCCATCGGCAGAGTGTGGGAGCTTAGCAGCACCCGTGCTGTGACTGGGCCTAGATTTTGGCTCTTAACACATTCCGAGTCTTGGATTTCATACCTTCCTCTTCAGGGCGCTTATGCTATTTGCCAGAACTTCCCAGGGATCAAAAGCAAGCTGGTGGGCCTACCTGGAAAAGCATTCATGTTTTTTTCCTTTTCTGAGAACACACACTATCTCCAGTCCTCGGAGACGCCTCTTCTCAAACGCATTTCAGCAGTCGCAGGCTCATCTGTGATTCCCTTCAGGCTTCAGGATCATATACATTTGGGACAAGCGATTCAGATGCTCTAAAATCTGCCTCATGCTCTTTCCCAGTCTCCATCCCAGACTCCTTTCTCCGCCATCTCTCAGGTCCTTTGAAGACTTCCCGAACTCTGCTGGTCGTGAGTCAAGGTGCTCAGAGTGTGAGGACCAGAAATTAGAACATGCTGGGCTTCCTTCTGGGTCATGGACTGGGCCCTGGTGCCAGCCAGTCTACTCCTTCTGCCTCTCCCATCACCCATACTGCCACAAACACACACTCGTGTGCACACATACCCCTGGAGAGGGCTGTATGCGGGCCCAGTGATGAGCAGTCGCTGCAGGTAAACTATCAGACTACAAAATGCTTGGCGTGCTTGTCCTGGGTTGGATTTGCCTAGCAAATCATCTAAGAGAGAACTCCTATGTCTGAGCGGCTGGGGAACCTTAAACAGAGACGGACTGAAAGGGACAGGGACGGATTAAGAGGTCCTTGTATCGACCCCCCACCCTGTGCCCAGCACTCTAAGAGCATCCCCCCTCCTAGCCCCCAGCACAGCAGGTGTAATGGTGCCGTGTACCTTTGGGGGCCAAGATGCATCACACAGCTACAGCAGCAGACTGGCGTGCAAGCCCCGGACACATTGGGCTTTTCCTTTCGTGTGCAAGTATTTGTTCTCACTTACATTAAAAGACAGGCAAGAATAACTGGTTTCGCTGGTTCCTCGAGGTCTGCCGCCAAGTGCGAGTTTGGCATGGATGGCGGTTGTGCTTTGGTCCACTCCCAAGGCCATGGCGACAGGAGAAGTCACCCTTCCAGCCTTCCCCACCCCTGGCCCCTGTGTGAGGACTGACACGATGAAACCACTGAGGTCATTTTTTTTTGGAGGGGAGAGGTTTTTTATTTTATTTTATTTTTTTTTTTTGCTATAGGACACGTGTGCTCGCCAGAAAGACAGAAAGAGACAGAGAGACAGAAAGCGAGAAATCACCCCCCAAGGAGGATGGCCATGCCACAATCCCTTCTCCTCCATTCTCCTCTTGGGATCTTGGGAATGCATGCAAACGCGCCCAGCGTGAATTTTAAAACACTGGGTCCGGGACTCGAACCGCGGTCAACTACATGGGAGTTCAGTGACATAGCCATTATGCCAACTGCTGGTCCCAAGCCACTGAGGTCTTCAGCGCACAGCCTGGCTCTGCTGCAGGAGACAGCGCGTGGAGCTCCCACTCCACATCTCAGAGTGTGACCGTGACGAGTCGCTCAGCCGCTCTAATCCTATGAAGCAGAACACTTCTGAGACACCGGGCTTTCCTGCAGATGTGACGAGATTGCGTGGCACGCCTGACATGTCAGTTACCACAGCAAAAGCTGCTGAAGCTCAGGCATCTCGGCCCCGATCTGTGTACTGCTTGACTTTGCAGACATCAACCTTCTTGTTCCTACCTGCGCACACACATCCTGCATAGACACACACGCAGGCTCATACACACACAAACATACACACATACATTCACTCACGCACACATACTCCACTTATACACATAGAGAAACACACACACACATATACTCATATACACACTTACACACACATCCACATGCACGCACTTACACACACATACACTCATGCATACACACAAGCACATGTATAGTTTGCATATTTATACTCACATGTGTGTACGTAGTCACATATGACACACATACATACTAACACGTACTCACATATACACACTCTCTGCTGACTGCCACTGTTTCCCTGAGAACTTGGGCCAGCACCATCAAACTGAAATACAGCACGAGCTTCATGTGTCATTTAAATTTTGTTTTAAAAAAGAACCCACATTTTAAAAAGGAAATTCATTTTTGTTTAACTCAATATATCCACAATATTATCTTTTCAATAATGAGGGGACTTCAGAAAGTTGATAGAAAGTGCAATTAAAGTATAAGTTTATTTCAGAGCAAAAATACTTTGAAATCCATGCATTTTTTTCCTAATACACATTCTTCATGGGCATTTTGGAGACTCTTGTGTAATCAATATTTTTTAAACACTACTAAAATATCATGCATTCTTTGTTTTGTTTTGTTTTGCTTTGCTTTTTCCTTAGAGGCTTTTGCCTTAGGGCACATGCACTCACGGGGGGAGAGAGAGACAGAGACAGTGAGAGGGAAAGGAAAGAAAGAGAGAACTCACCCCCCGGGGGGATGACCATGCCTCAGTCTCTTCTCCTCTGGGATCTTGGGACACATGCACATGCAGCCAGTGTGAGTTTCAAGCCACCAGGTCCAGGACTCGAACTCTAGTTGGCCATCTGGAGATTCAGAGATGTAACCACCGCACCGTCTGCTGGCCCCAAACACTACCGGGATATCAAGCATTCTTCCTTTTGCACTAGGTCTTTGAAACCCAGTGTGTCTTTTGCGCATACAGCCCATTGCCACCCAGACTCCCCACGTTGCAAGTTTCAGTCTCCACATGTGGCCTCGGCTGCGGTGTGGGCAGCTCAGCCTTGGAGGAGTCCGACCCGGTGAGGCCCCAGAATCTGTCTGAGCCCCCAGACCTTTGAGCTCCGCTTCCAGTCGGATTAACACGTTGGCAAGGCTACTGTTGTGCAAACACCACCCCCCCAGCCACCCCTCCCCGCC
>NW_006203764.1:659953-664427 GCF_000334495.1 Tupaia belangeri chinensis
GCTTACCGGAACCGCTTTCCCGAAACTGCATTCCATGGAGACCCACCTACAATTGAGGAACTGCACTAGACCCACCCTTAATCCACCCCTGAATAGGAACTGCACTAGACCCACCTTTAATCCACCCTGAATAGAATCTATGTTCTTTATTGTTAAAAGACTTTATGAGCTGATAATTGAAACACGTAGCCCCTCTCCCATTTACTTGTATGTAACACATTTTCAATAAAAAGGCACGATTATTCCTAGCAGTTGTCACTCCTCAGAGAGCGATCTCTGAGGGGTGTCCGACATAGGACGTGCATAAAAGGCATCGAGGCCTCTGTCTTCTGTTCACCTTCGCCGCCTTCGTCGAGATAACCCACCCACGCCGAGGCTGGACCCCGGCACAGCCTCAGGCCTGTCTTTCCTCCTTTGAGCTCTGGTCCCTGCAACTGCTCAGGGATGGGGAACCACGTGGTCTCCTCCAGCCCTTGCCAGCCTGCTCCTACAGCTTCAGCCTCCACGCCACAGTACCCACTTCTGCCTGATTAGCGGGGAGTCCCCACTTTGAGCAGCTAGAATGACGTGAGGCCATTGCTGGGACTTAATGAAGCGAAGCAGCACCAGGCTATAAAAATGTCATTAGGCAGCCCTCCAGCCAGGGTTAACCAGGGAAGTACCGCCAGAGCACATTAGGGAGATAATCGGCCGATAATTGCCGCGGAAGTGAAGGGACTACCTTGAACGCTGACAAAACACACAGCAGTCCTTCTGAGCTGCTTTGCCCCAAAAGAAACAAGAGATAGCAATTATTCCTCTAACTTGGTTTTTAAAAGGGTAGGAAGAAATAGCTCAATGATGACCAATAAATATGTAAAAAGGATAAATCTCTAGAGAAGCCAGAGAAATGCACACTGAGTCAGAACAATACACCACTTGTCAAATGTCAAGTTAGCAGATACCGTTAGAATGATAATACCCAGTGCTGGTGAAGATGTAGTGAAATGAACACTCCCATATCTTACCAGTGGGGATACTAATGGAGAAGGCCTTTCTGAAAAGTGATTGGAAATATATATTGAATGCTTTCTAAGAGATCCCTCCCCTCTTTGTCAGGATCTGTCCTTGGAAACCATCCAAGAGGCTTTCATCGCTTATGCTGTGAAACACACCATCCCAAAATGTAATGGCTGTTCTAATCCATCCTTTTGCTGATAACATGAAGTACCTGAATCTCAGTAATTTACACAAACAGGTGATTCAGCTCACAGTTGAGAGATCCCAGTCAGAGGCCATAGCTGGGATGGCCTTGCAGAGCTCTGAGGAGTCACATCACACCATGAGAGCGAGGGGTAGGGTTTGGATGTGAGAGAAAGAGTCAGGGGTGGCCTGAGGCTCGTAGCTGCAGCTACGGGGTGTCGGTCATGGCTTCAGAGGGAAGGAAGGAGGAGGAGCTGGCCTGGAGGAGGCATTAGGGAGAGCAAGCCCCTTTGGGGCTCTGAAACTGGGTGTCGTTCGGTTTCCATGTGCACCTGCCATCGACGCTGCTGGGCGGACAGGTCTGAAGTTCAGAACCGAGAGCTGGGCAGGAGCCAGACAGGGGTTCTTCACACAGAGGGGCAACACCTGGGATGGGAAGGGCTCAGCAGGAGCATGGCCAGAAGAGAAGGGGTCCAGGCCTGAGCCCTAGGACCCCGAAGTCAAGCAAAGGAGGAGCAGCCACCTGAGAGGGTGAGAGGCCCTGCAGTGAGGTGGCGAGGAGCCCGGGAAGCAGGAAAAAGAGGAGAGCCAAGAAGGGGCCACTTGGCCGTCAAAGACTGCCGAGATGTGGAACACCGGGAAGGCAGTCGATGGCTGGATTTGGCGACGTGAGCGCACTCGACGCGTGGCGGGTCACAGAGTGCTGGAGACTGAGGGCAGACAGGAGTCGGCTAAGGTGGGGCCCGGCGGGGACACAGCAGCTCCAGCCTCGCTCCAGCCGTGCTGTGTTGAGGGTGGGCAGAGGAGAGAGCCGGTAGCTGCAGGAGGAGGGATCTTCATGGAAGGATTTCTTTATTCTCTTTGCTTTCTTTTTTTTTTTTTTTAAGAATTGTTAATTAATTTGATTAATTAATTACTACTCAACAATTTGACCAGAGAAAGAGAGAGTGAGAAAGCAAACCACCAGGTCCAGGACTCAAACCACTGTCGGCCATGTGAGAGTTCCTCGCCTTCACCACCACGCCACCTGACAACCCCTCTTTGTTTTTCTAATACCAGAGCAGGTTTCTAACCTGCTGGGATTAGTTAGCTGGGATGGATGAGTTAGTTATTCAGGGAGATGGACAGTGGTGTATAAGAGAAGCCATGCAAGGTCAGAGGAAAGGCTTCGGGGCACCAGCCCAGGCTCTGGTCTTTGTTAGAGCAGGGAAAGGCCTCTTAGGGGATAGCAGTAAGACGGCATGACACAGGGACACGTTTGGGGATGCTACTGCATTTACGTCCTGCCCGAGGCTCCAATCTCACATGTCCCTCCCCCTAGACTGAATGTGTGACACGGGAAGGGTGGGTCCTTGTGTCCCCAGCAGCTACCCCGAAAGCTGTTTGTGGAATAATTTCCAAATCAGTGTCCAGTGCTGATGTCGAAGGGGGATTCTGCTGCGCGAACAGCACTGGCAGTACTGGCTACACAGGGGATTCTATTCCTGCAGGGCCTTCTCATGCCCAGCTCTGCCCGTCAAGGTCCCTCCAGGCCCTTCGCCCATGTCCCCTCCTCCAGGAGGATTCTTGATTCTCCCAGGTTCAGGAGCCAGCCCCTTTTCTCATGCCTGCACCAAAATGCATTCATACATCGTCTGCCAGTGCTCCCATCCGACCTGGAATTAGACTACTGCATTCCTCTCTTGACTGGACCCTAACCTAGTGTTTGCGAGTAAATAGTAGGGCCCCTTGGGATGGAGCTGTGGCCTGTTAGTCGACCTCAACAGTATTCACTGAACCAACTTGAATACTTGGCCTTCCTGGGTCTTCCTCTGCTTTCTTCCACAGAACCTGAAATTGCACACTTGCTCCACAAAAAGAAAGGCTGACTCAATCCTAGTTCTGTGTCAACAGTTAGAACCAGGATTTCTTTATTCTCTTTGCTTTCTTTTTTTTTTTTTTTTAAGAATTGTTAATTAATTTGATTAATTAATTACTACTCAACAATTTGACCAGAGAAAGAGAGAGTGAGAAAGCAAACCACCAGGTCCAGGACTCAAACCACTGTCGGCCATGTGAGAGTTCCTCGCCTTCACCACCACGCCACCTGACAACCCCTCTTTGTTTTTCTAATACCAGAGCAGGTTTCTAACCTGCTGGGATTAGTTAGCTGGGATGGATGAGTTAGTTATTCAGGGAGATGGACAGTGGTGTATAAGAGAAGCCATGCAAGGTCAGAGGAAAGGCTTCGGGGCACCAGCCCAGGCTCTGGTCTTTGTTAGAGCAGGGAAAGGCCTCTTAGGGGATAGCAGTAAGACGGCATGACACAGGGACACGTTTGGGGATGCTACTGCATTTACGTCCTGCCCGAGGCTCCAATCTCACATGTCCCTCCCCCTAGACTGAATGTGTGACACGGGAAGGGTGGGTCCTTGTGTCCCCAGCAGCTACCCCGAAAGCTGTTTGTGGAATAATTTCCAAATCAGTGTCCAGTGCTGATGTCGAAGGGGGATTCTGCTGCGCGAACAGCACTGGCAGTACTGGCTACACAGGGGATTCTATTCCTGCAGGGCCTTCTCATGCCCAGCTCTGCCCGTCAAGGTCCCTCCAGGCCCTTCGCCCATGTCCCCTCCTCCAGGAGGATTCTTGATTCTCCCAGGTTCAGGAGCCAGCCCCTTTTCTCATGCCTGCACCAAAATGCATTCATACATCGTCTGCCAGTGCTCCCATCCGACCTGGAATTAGACTACTGCATTCCTCTCTTGACTGGACCCTAACCTAGTGTTTGCGAGTAAATAGTAGGGCCCCTTGGGATGGAGCTGTGGCCTGTTAGTCGACCTCAACAGTATTCACTGAACCAACTTGAATACTTGGCCTTCCTGGGTCTTCCTCTGCTTTCTTCCACAGAACCTGAAATTGCACACTTGCTCCACAAAAAGAAAGGCTGACTCAATCCTAGTTCTGTGTCAACAGTTAGAACCAGGTTCTCAGTATTCAGTGAACGTCTAATGGAGAAGGTGAGTTAAACTAGGTCCTACCATTACCCCGGGCTCAGTTTAACATACCTTCGGCCAACAAAGGCTGCAGGTGCTTCAGACAGGGTCATCCCAAAAGCCTGCGGTGCCCTCTTGCATTTCCAACACCTGACTTAGAACACGACTGTGGCTGGCCCTCCAGCATCTGCAAAAGTGTGTAATTCCAGAGCCTGCATGTGGTCTTTCTGCCACTGCATGCCTTGGAATGGAAGTGATTGACAAATAATTGTTCAAAGATACTTTAAAACTGGGGAAGCCGGCGCGGGGCGCGCCCGGCG
>NW_006203764.1:666811-667072 GCF_000334495.1 Tupaia belangeri chinensis
GGGGGGGCGGAAGCCATTGAGGGCAATCATGAATGTCAGGGACAATGGAGGAGGAAGATGGGACATGGCAGAGGGTGGGGATGGGGAATCTAGGATGGCAAAACAAAAGGCAAGGTATGCAGGACACAAAAATTGGGAAATCATTTGCTGAGAACATATATGTTGATGTGCTTGATTGAGCCAATGCACAGTGTATTTTGGATGGAAAATTCATATGTGTGTTGTGATGAGAAAAAAAAAAAAAAATTTATAATAAAAAAA
>NW_006203764.1:667497-683923 GCF_000334495.1 Tupaia belangeri chinensis
AAAAAAAAAAAAGATACTTTAAAACTGTACCCAAGTGTGAGGCAAGCAGCAGCGTGGTTAGAGCTCCCAAGCTGACCCAGCCCATGTAAGGGAACCTCACGTGACAGAGATCAGAGCTGTTCCTTGCATTCCAGCAAGCAGAATCAGGAGTGAAGGACAGGAAGAGGACTTGCTCAAAGGTACATAATTGGCTAACACCCGAGATGCACTCTTTTTTTTAATTGCCGGAGAACACGTGCACTCGCCAGAGAAAAAGCACCCCCGACAAGGTGTGGTCACATCACAGTCCCCTTTGCTCCACTTCTTTGTCCCATCAGGATGTGGGGCATGCACACACAAATGCTTCATGTGCTTTTCAAGTCACAGGGATCAGGGTTTAAACCACGGTGGGCCATGTGGGATCCAGCTCCCAGTGTATAGCACTCAAGCACTCCGCAACAAGGCCAGACCTGGGGAGAACTCTAACAGTCAAGGTGTCACAGTGGGGCTGATGCCTTCTAGAGCAGCAGCCTCTCCGGCTCTGCAGTAGAGCTGGCGGTTATGCTTTCTTCCACAGAGCCTGAAATTGTATACTTGCTCTGCAAAAAGAAAGGGCATCTTAATCCCAGCTCTGTGCAAACAGCTCGGGGACAGCTTCTCAATATTCATGACCCCGTGAATCCTTTGGCTTTGAAAAGAAAAGGTGGACACCTATGAATATCTGTAAGAGCACAGTCCTTGTCCTGCGGGCACCCCAGCCCTCCTTCCACCCTCCGTGTTTGCTCATCAGCATCGCTGTGCTCTGAGGGGACACACATAGAATTACCTCTGGCCTTTGCAATATCACACTCTGTTTGTTTCACTTTAAAAAAATTAACATATACAAATTTGGTGAAAAAACAATGGAGGACTACAATGTGGGTTCTCAGTACAAGAATACAGTGTGTAATGCAATCAGGGCAGTTGGCACAACCATTACCCTAGTCACCCGCACCACCCCATGTTGGGAATATTTGAAATCCTCCCCTCTAGCTACCGAGATGTACAATGATTTGCTTCCATCTCGGTTCTCCACACTGTACTTGATAACACTAGACATTGTTTGTCTTATCTATCTGTAGTTTTGTTTCCATTAATCAATATTCCCTCTCTGCTCCCCCCCCCCATTCTTTCCAGCCTCTTCATCTATTTCTGAGTTTTTCTTCAGTTTCCACATATGGGGGGGAATGTGTTGTATTTCTCTCTCTGTCCCTAGTAAGCCACAGGTAGGATGTCCTCCGGGTTCACCCCATTAAACCCAAATGATGGGAGCTCGTTCTTTTTAATGACTGATTCAATATTCCAATGTGTATGTGTACCACATTTTCTCTATCCATCAACACGCAGGTTGAGTCCATGTCTTGGCTATTGTGAGTAGTGCTGTAGTAAACACTGGGGTGCAGGCATCTTCGCAACATGCTGATTTCCTTTCATTTGGATATATCCTAGTAGTGGGATTGCTGGGTCATGTAGAATTTCTATTTTTAGTTATTTAAGGTACCTCTAAACTATTTTCCCTAATGACTGTACTAATTTACATTCCTACAAACAGTGTAAAAGATTCCTCCTTTTCCCATATCCTCATCAGCATTTGATATTTTTTGTCTTCATGATAGTAGTCTTTCTAACTGGGGTTAAATTATATCTCATTGTGGTTTTGATTTGCCTTTACCTACTCATCAGTTCGTGTTGAGCGATTTATTCATTTATTTACTTATTATTTGTTTATTTATTTATTTTTGTATGTTTGTTGGGTCTTTGTCTTCTTTTGCGGACTGTCCCTTCAGATCATTTGCCCATTTTAAAATCAGGTTATTTGGTTTTATTGTCTGAGTTCTTTGTATATTCTGGTTAATGATCTCTGTAGTGTAGTATGTACAGTATGCAAATATTTTCTCCCAATCTGTGGGTTGTCTCTTTACTCTGCTGATACAGATGCTTCTAATTCCCACTTGCCTATTTTCGCTTTTGTTGTCTGCTTTCAAGGTTTATTTATGAACTCTTCACCTAAACCCATGTCCTGAAGGGTTTTTTTTTTCTATATTTTCTTCTAGTAGCTTCATAGTTTCAGGTTTTATTTTGAGTCTGTTGATTTTTTATGTGGTGAGAAATACTCCTCTAGTTTCGTTCTTCTGCATATTGCTGCCTAATTTTCCCTGGACCTTTTATTGAAGAGAGTGTCTTCTCCTCAATGGATGTTCTTGGTACCTTTGTAAAAAGTCAGCTGGTTTATATACATGGGTTTATTTTTGAGCTCCTGTATTAGTTTGCTATTGTATTCTAACAGAAATATCTGAGCCTGGGTCACTTATAAAGCATAGATGTTTATTTGATTCATAATTATGGTGGCTGAAAGTCCAAAGGCATGGGGCTGGGATCACCACATAGGTGCAGAGAGGACAGGGGGCACATGCAGAGAGAGGGACCTAGGGCCAGCCATCTTCCTATAACAATTTGCTCACTCAAGCACTAACCCCTTATCACAAAAACTGTAACTTACTGAGTCTTCCCAGACATTATAAATCCATCCATGAAAGTGATGTTCTCATAATCCAATTCCCACTCACCAAGCCTCACCACCTCCCAACACCATGACACTGAGGACCAAATTCCAAAACATGAAACTTTAGAGGACAAACCATTATCTAAACAATATCAGTTTCATTGGCTTACATGTCTTCCCCCCCACCCCCAGTAACATGCTGTTTTTGTTACTACAGTTTTATAGTGTATTTTGAAATCGAGTTGTACAATGTCTCTAACTCCATTCTCTTTGCTGAGGACTGCTTTGGCTATTTTGGGTCTTTTCTAATGCCACACCAGTTTTAACATCATCACACTTTAATAAACTCTGTGAGATTCTTAAACTTGGTCAAGATTGAGGGAAGGCAGAGATCAATAAGACATGACTTTTGCAGCCCAGCTGCAGTGGCACATGCTGGAGCATCATGCTGCATGAGGCTGGGGCCACACAAGGATCCTGGTTCAGATCCTAGACCAGCCTGGACAGGCAGGCTTGGTATCACACACTGTAATCCTAGTTAACTGGGAAGCTGGTACAGAGGATCCTGACATGGCAAGACATGTCTCTTTAGCTCTCTCCTCTTCTTCAAAGCATGTTCATGTTCCTCTCTATTTTTATAAAACAAAAAAATAAAGATATTAGGTCACTGAGAAAGTCGTGATATATTTTTTCATCTACCATGACTTTCCAGATGACTCAGTAACTGACCCTTGCCCCCCAAGAGCTCAATGTCTACAATATGGAAACAGAGCGAATGATACTTTCTCTCTTTTACACAAGAGGGTGTTGAGGATCAGAGGATGGTTTCTTCTACCGAGTAACCCAGCAGCTAAGTTCCAGGGCCAAGCTTCGTGCTCCAACACTAGCGTTCATTCTGGAGTGCCAGGATGCCCCTGACTCTCCCTCTAGAGTTTATGTAAGAAAGACATCACATCCCACTTGAGGCATCTTGGGCCTAAGCAAGCATTAAAGTGCATAGAAAAGTGAATTTTAAACTGGATCAGACTGGACTTTATGATAACAGAAAGCGATCTGAACGTCCTGGGTTTGCTGAGAGGTCAATGGACGAGGAACAGGCAGATTTAAGTGGCTGCGATCGAGGCAGGAGTGTGAAGATAAATGACGTCATTTCAGGTTTGTTGGACCCTGACTTCAAATGGCTCAACAAAAGCCTGGCACTGTGGCATGTGCTTGTACTCCCAGCTACTTGGAAAGCTGACGCAGGAAGATTGAAGAGTTGAGGCCAGCCTAGGCAACATAGCCAACTCTCAAAAAAAAAAAAAAAAAAAGCTAAGTGAACCAGCCTCGTTTCTGTGGTTCTGTGGAGAAGCCCATACCCCACTCCAAGGCTGGGGGTCACTCCATCAGCGTTTGTTCAATTGACTTTGGGGATAGATCAAGGCTACTTGTGGGTTTATTTGACTTGGGCTTGGTCCTAGGGATGCTGGTACAGAACCATAATTGGTTTCTCAGAGGTGATTTACTCCTCTTGTTAGACTGGAGTGGTTGAGGATTTCAATCTACCAACACTTTGATTGCCTCGGGAGAACAGCCAACAATTCCATACCCACAGATTTCAAATGTCTGCAGCAGGCGTCTTGGCAGCGGGTTCTGGGCAGAATGCTAACGGGACTGACCTCCAGTCCTGGAGTCCTTCCTGGGGCTGTAGAGAGGAGAAACAATTGTACCTCCTCACAGAGAAAGGGAGGACAATGCACTCAGCAAAGGCACGTGTTTTTTGTTGTCTTGCTTTTAATTTGCCAGAGGGCACAAGCACTCATAAGGAGACAGAGAGAGATGGAGGAAGTGGAGAGGGAGGAAGTGCCCAGAACGGAGCCCAGAGCCGCATGGCCAGCCATGTGGCATCCAGCTCCCTTAGTCACTAGGCTACGAGGCCAGCCCAGCAGAACATGGTTAGTCTCCCCTAATAAGTCAGCTGCACTGCTTGGAATCTGGCACACAGTAGGCCCTTGAAATCCGAGGGGAGTGAGAGCTTACAATGAATTCATGCGAGACTTATCAATGGGAGATGAAACTAGATGAACGTTTGCTGAAAAGCAGGATATTTACATAATCTCCAAGTATCTTCCAACAGGACAGTGACTAGTTACTAATGACACAGGGAAAATAGCCACTTGGCAGCAGAGACCTGGTGGACCGTACCTTGGCCGTGTGATCAAAGTTAGCCTCACTCAAATGGGACAGGCTGACTTCATGTGTATCCTGACATGACATGGTGAGAAGGTCATAAAGTCACCTCTGGGGTCTCCATGTCACAAAATGCAAAACCTAAAGTCTAGTCATGACGAAACACCAGAGAAATCTGAGCTGAAGGACATACAGAGATCATTAGTCTGTACTCCTCCCGGGAATCAAGACCATGAAAGACAAAGTCTGGGACTGTTACAGACTCCTAAAGCCTACAGGGAAGGCAACGTGTGGTGTAGTGGTTAAGACTTGTGCATATAGAGTGGATTCCACATGGCTGACTGAGGTTCAAATCCCAGTCCGGGCAGCCTGAAAAATAAGCCAGGAGCACGCATGTACATGTCCCAAATCCTGATGGGACAGGTAAATGGAGGAGAAAGGTTTGCAGCATAACTGTGTCTCAATGAGGAGTGCTTTCTCTCTCTCTTAAGCACACATACACCCTAGCAATAAAAAGAGAGAGAGAACAGATAAACAAAATGCATGGTTCTAGATAGAATTCTGAACCAAAAAAATGTGTATGGGTTTTTTTTTTTTCCTTATTACAAAAGACATTATTGATAAAATGATGAAATTCGGATAAGGTCTGAGGTTACATGATAATATTGTACTAATGTTAATTTTCTGGTTTTAATCATTCTTCTATGGTTAAATTAGATAATGTCTATTTTATGGAAATACATGCCAAAGTGTTTATAAATAAGGGGCATCATATCACTCTCAACTGATATTTAGAAAAAAATTACATATGCATGTACACACACAGAGACAATGATAAAGTGAACATATTAAAATATAAACATTTGAGAGTGTGGATGAAAGGCAGAAAGGAAACGTTTGTACTATTCTAGCCAGTTTTCTCTAAGTTTGAAATTATCCTAAATTTTAACTAAAAAAAGATCACATGACCAATATACCTGATTGCACATGGGGTATTTATAATTCCAACTTGAAAGCGATTTAAAAGACCTTGAGTATAAATGTGAAGAATGTTAGGAATCTTAACCACTTATATTCCACTTGTATTTCCTTTTCTGTATATGAAAAGGAATAACAGATGATCAAACTCTCTATCTAAATGAGTCTTAAAGAGGGTTTTTTGTTAAGTCTATTCATGTACTTCTTCTGAAAGAGAGAGAGAGACCAAGAGGCTGGCGTCCCCAGCATGGTCCTCATGCCATGCTCCACGCCCGGTCTCAGCCAGCACAGATCACGGGACCCTGTGTGTTTGGTACTCAGGAAAGTCCTGGCACACAGACTCAGGACTTCTCCCTGTGGGTCTAGTTGCGAATTTGCTGTGCCAGGGCCTGGCCCCTAAAAGACCTGCTCACAATAAGTTTACAATAAAAATTCTGAAGGCCGAGGAAATGCGTTTAACAATGCTGGTTTTCCTTCTTAGCGTTTTCCTTCTTACATCATAATGTAATGATGTACCCTTAAACTGGAAAAAAAAAATGAGGTGGACAAATATTCTTAACTCTGACTTTGCTCCTGATTACAATGTGTGACCTTGGGCAAGTCACTTGGAATGTGTTTTCCTGGTTAATGATAGTGCTGGGGCCAGCAGATGGTGTAGTTATGTCGCTAGACTCTCACATGACTGATCGTGGTTCGAGTCCTGGACTCAGTGGCTTAAAACTCATGCCGGGTGTGTGTGTGTATGTGTGTGTGTGTGCCCAAAATCCCAAGAGGAAAATGGAGGAGAAGGGATTACAGCATGGCCATCCCCCCGGGGGGTGATTTCTCACTGTCTGTCTCTCTGTCTCTGTCTCTCCTGTGAGCATACACACTCTATAGCAAACATCTCTCAAAAAAAAAAAAAAAAAAAAAGATCGGATGCCAATATCAACTGTGCAGAGCTCTCAGGGGCTTAAAAGGTCTGTGTCCCCTGGCCAGACACTGCACCATCAATACCAGGGCAGTCTGCACAAAACAGGTGCTCAAGAAATGGTAACTACTGGAGCAGGGCTCCACGTTTACTTTCTACTATGATCAAGATGTGCACGGGACCAGCAGTTAGCGTAATGGCTATGTCGCTGGACTCCCACATAGTCGACCGTGGTTCGCATCCCAGACCCGGTGGCTTAGAACTCATGTCGGGCACGTGTGCATGCATGCCCAAGATCCCGAGAGGAGAATGGAGGAGAAGGGATTGCAGCATGGCCATCCCCCCTGGGGGGTGATTTCTCGCTTTCTGTCTCTCTGTCTCTCTCTGTCTGGTGAGTGCACATGGCCTATAGAAAAAAAACTCTCCAAAAAAAAAAAAAAAAAAAGGGATGTGCAGAAAAAAAAAAATGCTTTCACTTCTTTAATATGAGAAATGAAGCTAGTCTTTCTCCTCAACTCCCACCTCCTAGTTAGGAGGCAAAAATAGTATTTGGTTCCTGTTAGAGTCTTCTCAGATCTATCTGAGCCTTCACCTAGAGCCTCCGTCTCACTTAGCACTTGTTCCCTTAACTGGCCTTGTCCTTCACAGCCACCTGCCCTCTTTCTAAGGTGCCACAGAGTGAGGGGCACGGAAGCCTATCCCGAGGTGTTGGGAGTGCAGGGACTCAGACCTGCCCCTGGCACATGGGTCTCCATGCTGACCTCCCGTACTGAGGCCTCTGGTGTCCAAGGCAACTCATGGGCTGGCCTCTCGTGGGCTTGTTCAAGGTGCAAGATTTCTCCAGGATGTTACAGGGCCGCATCTCCAGGCAGTCCTGTGGCCTGCACGCCCCCTTGCTTGGCCCAAGACAGGTCTCCTGGTGGTCTGTTCAGCCTCTGAGCCCTCCGGGAGAAAGCTCAAACACAAGTGCCCCCTTGACTGAGCTTCCCGACAAATTCCGGAAGCTGGGCTCCAGGGAGCAGTGAATAGCGGTGAACAGCCCCTCTGTGCCCTGATGAAGCCCTCACTGCTCCACCCCTGCGCTCATCATTCAACCTTAGGCCCAGGAAGAAAATTCAGCAAACAAGCTTCCAACTCCTCGGCCTTCCAACCTCACACATCCTCCTTTCGCTCTCCCACAATTCTCTGGGGCCTGCTGCTGCTTTACCTTCTGCTCTCTGACTCCATCCACAGTGGTACCCTGGCCCCGCCCAGGCCGACCACTGGGACTCTCCAAGAGCCTCCAGGCTGCCCTTGACAAGAGAAGGAGGGAGATAAAAGAATCCCAGTGCAGCTCTCCTTCCTCAGAGCCTTCAAACCAGCTCTGGCGCAGCCTCTCCTGCCTCAGGGCACCAGCCCTCTAGCTTCCCCCGAGCAGCAGCTGAAAAGAAACTGCATGTGAAGAGAGAAATGGAGATGCACTGGTTTGAATGTACAAAAGATGATCCTTGGACATCGTTATGATGATAATTGTGGCCCTGAGAGGCCAGTGAGGTCCTCCAGAGCTCGAGGGTAAACTTCAGGCAGAGTGTTTGCAAATTTGTGGTTGTCATCAGGACAGCAAGCTCGGAAGGAAGCCTGGAAGCAGGAGTCCTTAGCTGGTCTGGGTCCTGAACTCTCCAGAGCTCATGCTTCTGCCCTGACCACGGAATTCGGGTTTGGAAGAGATCATCTCCAAAGCCTTTCAACTCAGAGGGCCTCTGACCCAGGGCTCCAATTCCATGCACTTCAAATGTCTAAGTAAAGTTGCCAAGGATTTCAAATTGGGGGTTTTCAGGGATCCTGAGATCCCAGGTTCTGCCAGGTTGGCTCCCTGCAGGGAACTGGAATGACCGTAGCCATCTCCAGGGGGGTGGTAGGTCTCAGGGAGGCCTATGAGTGAGCAGGAAGGTGCCAGTCAAATGGACACAGGGTGGGCACAGGGCAGATGGACTCAGGGCAGAGCTGGAGGGGACAAGGAAACGCAGAGCAAGGTGGCAGGGCATGAGGAACCAAGTGAGGTCACTCCAAAATACCTGTCCAGAAAATACTGAGCCACCTACTTTCATCCATTCCCACCAGCAGCAAGTCAGCCACACACCAGTTCTTCCTACGCGAGTGTAAGAGGCCCCTCTAATCGCTTTCCACGCCACAGCCAGGGAGCCAGAGCCCGCCCCGCACAGGACCTTCCCACTGTCCAGGTGCGGTCTACGGCTTACAGGGTTGCGCCTGGTCTGGACCGGTGGTCCTCAACCAGGCGCCCGGGCCCAGTAAATCTGACTCAGCCCAGGATGAGGTCGGAGCACCCGTTTTTGTGGTTGGCTTCCTAATCTCCAGGTGACGCCAACATGCACTAAAGGTTGAGAGTCCCCGATGTGGCCCTGCTAACTGCCCCAACCTTATCTCACGACGTCGTCCCTCTCCTCTTCTTTCCAACACAGCCCATCACCCACTTCCCAGCACTCGCAATACGTGGGTCCGCGTTGCCCTGACACCACTCGCACTTGCTTCTTTCCTGTGCCCAGAAATCCTACTCACTCGGATCTCAGCTCAGGTTCCCTTCTTCCCCAACCTGCTAGAGTAGACCGTGTTGTCCTCTTACACGTTGTACCGCTCAAGGTCCAGTTGGGAAAACAGAGACCACTCTAGGCGTTCCCCATAGAAAGAAGTTAAACGGGAATCCGTTATTGGCTGATAAAAACGCTGAGAAGCCTGACGGGATGCTGCAGTGCCCACAGGGAGCTGCTGCCTCCACCATGGCTAGAGGGATAACAGCAGCCAGAAGCTGGGCAGAATGGCAGGGGCTAGACTATGAGCTGTCCCCTGACAAGTGACAGAGCCACAGAAGAGATGCAGTCATTGCAGGAGATGTGTGAGGTGGGATGGTGTCCCCAGAAGCGTGCATTGGCGATGAAATGTAAATCCCCCGTGCAATGGCAGCGGGAGGCGGGGCTGGTGCAGACGCAGAGGCACATCAGGCCCTCAGCAGATGCCAATCCCTTGACCTAGGGCTTCCCAGTCTCCAGAAGTGTAAGAAATACATCTTGGTGCTTTAAATAATAGGACAGTTTGTTACCACCACTCCATGGCTCCTCTGGGCTCCCTCCTGCGGTTACCCAAAGGCCAACCAGGCTAGACGTGCAAGAGTATGGACTCACAGAGCTGCGGGTTGAGGCTGGCTGTCTGCTTGGGCCGGCAAACAAGGGTCTGCATACGGCCTTTGTGCAGGCGTGGGGCAGTCTCTTAGCATGCGGTCTGCATCTCCAAAGGAGCGCACCAGGAGCCAGCTTTTCCAGGGGCCCGGGTAGCAGTTACAAGGCTTCTGCTGTGTGTAGTGGTCAAAGCCCAAGCTGGATTCAAGGAATTGTAAGAACAGACTTTGTTCTTGATGGGAAAGTAGCACGCGCATACAGAAGACAAATCCTGAATGGTGAGGTCTTCGGAGACCAGCTAACATCCTCTTGCTTCTGGCTGTAGAATCAGTGTCCACCCCTTCCACAACCTAAATGCACTTGTCCCCTCCTAGGACATTCAGGCCCCTTCCACCTTGGCATCAGGTTCTGGCTATCGATACAAAACTCATGATGTAAGCAGGCTGAGGGTGGATGGGGCTGCTCAGGTAGTTTCTCTCCATTCAGACTCCTGAAAATTAGAGTCAGTTGCGTCTCCTCTCACAGCCTCCCCCCAGTGTACAGTGAAGACACAGACGAAGGATAAATAAGGTTACACTCCCACTCAAGAAGAGGCGAGGAGAGGAATAAGGAGTGGGAGGTGCACAGGAGGCCCTGGCCCACAGCGATTCTGGGTGAACGTCACCAGTTCCTTGATTAAAGCCCAGCCCTGCTCCCGGGAAATGCTTCTTCATGACTCTGGGCTCTGGGCCATCCTTCCTTTTCCACAGAATGGCCTGTCCATGGAGTCAAGTAGCCCTAGTAATCCGCCTCTTACCTGTACTTCATTCAGAGCCAAAGGTCACTTGTCACTTTAATCTCCCTCTGTCCCATCAATCTAAGCTAACACATTTCCTTTAAATTTGTTACGGATTTCCTATTAGCAAACTATAAACACACATTTCTTTCTAAGAGTACCCTTCTCTGTTTTTGGCTGCCTGCAAGCCTGCTGTGGAACAGTACCTTTAAGATTCTTGTTGAGGGACCAGCAGTTGGTATAATGCTATGTCATTGGACTTCCATGAAGTCGACTGCGGTTCGAGTCCTGGACCCCATGGCTTAAACTCACACCAGGCACATGTGCATGCATGTCCATGATTCCAAGAGGAGAATGGAGGAGAAGGGATTGCGGCATGACCATCCCCCGTGAGGGGTGATGTCTCGCTTTCTGTCTCTCTGTCTCTCTCTGTATTTCTGACAAGCACACACGGCCTATAGCAAACACCTTTTAAAAAAAAAAAAAGATTCTTGTTGAGCAAAGATGGCATAAAAGGCACCACCTATGATTTTATTTTTTAATTTAATTTTTGCTAGAGGGCATGTGTGCTCAAACAGAGAGGGAAAGTGAAAAGTCACCCCCTGGGAAAATGGCGATGCTACAATCCCTTCTCCTCCATTCTTCGCTCAGGATTTTGAGCGCGCACACACACACATGCACACACACACACACAGTATGATTTTCAAGTCACTGGATCTGGGACTTGAGCCATATACGACTATGTGGAATCCAGTTCTTTAACCTCCCCACCAGCTGCTGGTCCCCTAGTAAGATGCTTAACGTCCTTTGTCTGGGAGAGGGTCTACAGAGCTCGTGCTCAGATCTTACTCAGACCTCGAGCACAGGGTTACAGCTGCACTCTGGACTTCGCTTTACCCTGACGTGTCTGGGTTCACTGGCACCTCCCTGGAGCTGACCTTGGCCACGAGGCCACATCTTACATGGAAGACAGCTTGCCATTTGGAAAGATTGTCCTGAGTCTCCATATTTTCTCTAAATTCTATTTGAAAAGTGACAGTTTCTTTATTTGCTTAAGCTCACCGCTCTGTTTCCCTATCCTTATGCAACAAGAGCAGCCAGTTGGCTCATCTAACATTCCACTTGGAAACCTCCTCTGCCAGATCCACAAGTCCACTCGGCACCATTTTTGTTTCAAGTGGACACGAGCAGCCATCTCGCTAATTGCCCTGCCAGAAGAGAAATCACCTCTCTCTTCCTCCAGTCTTCCACAACGACTTCTTCACTGTCCTTCGAACCTAGTGACAGTCTCCTTGAAATCATCCAGCTCTCCCGCCACCCGAGCCCAACTCCAGCAGGGGGCATTTCCCAAGACCAGTCTCTGCCTACCCGTTACTGGGTGATGAATGAACCCGGAGCTCAGGCTTACGTCAGACATCCGTGAGCTCTTATGATCCCATGGGTTGGTTGGGCTCACGCGGGACCTCCCAGATGGCTAGTTTCCATCACAGCTGGGACCACAGTCACCTGAAAGCCCAGTGTCACTGAGTAGCCAGGATTCTTCTCTGTTGGGCTGGAGGTGGGGCTGCCAGCCAGGAAGCCTCTCCACATGCCCGGGGCTTCTCACGGGACATGGCTGGATTCTGAGGACTGCCCCAGGAGCCAACGCTTTAAAAGAACCAGAAGGAAGGTCCAAGGTGTACTTAAGGTGTAGCCTTGAACGTCCTATCATCGAAACACTCACACATTAGCCCAGATTCAACAGGATGGAAAAGACACTCCCGCTCTCGACATGGAAGTGCTACATCTGGCCAAGGAGGAGGGGCATTGACAGTGGCCATCTGTGTGTGCGGCCACCCCAACACAGAAGGGCAGGCAATGGGCCGACTGTGAGGAAGGAAGTGATGAGACCCTCCTCAGCCTGTCCCCTGTGGGTGTCATCACAATGCTTCTCAGTTTCTATTTGCTTGACTCTGATGTCGGCCACATGAAGGCAGGGTCACGTCGATGTGCACACCCTGCATTTTCTCACTCAGCACGATAGCTGATCCTTACTGAGCACGTGAAATGCACAGAGCTGGTGTGACAGATACGGGAACGGGGCACAGAGCTGCCGGGTCGCTCACGAGCGGGCTCAAGGGAACCGAGGGCCATATTTCCATGGCATGTAGGCCCTTGGATGAATTGTAGAGTTCACATTCATTTTCAACTTTTAAAACTGTGATAACCCTTCTTAGCTTGAGGACCAGAAACGGCCAGGTCTGAAGGCTGTGGTTCAGCTGGCTGAAACCCACAGTTGGGACAGTTCATGATCCTCCATGACTGCAAAGCCCTGCCGGGCCTCTGCGTTCACTGTGTCCTCCTTGGCCTGTGCTGTCTGCTATGAACATGGCTGCCTTCTTAACCTCCTTCCTCTGGCTGCTGGGGCTGCCTTGTCCCAGTGCTCCCAGCCTCCCTGACTTCCCACTCTTCACCCCCCGGCCCCCGTCCTCCCCTCTTCAGTGCGCTGAGGATAGAGAACAGAGGGGCATCTCCTTCCCTGGCACCCAGACCCTACCAGCCTCTCGGCCATCTCCCATCTGCAGTTCCAGCCTCACTGGCTCCCTCTCGGCTCCTCCTGGGGATGGACCATGCTCTCCCATCTCCAGGCCTCCCCAGGCGATGACCCCTCGACCTGGGCGTTCTGACACCCAGCAGGCCTGGGGGCACACTCCTGTCCCCTTCAGATCTCAGCTCCCAGTCGCCTTCTCAGAGAGGTCCTCCTGACTGCCCTGTCGGTGGGGCCCATGACACCTGGCAGCTCCCTGCTCTCTGCTCCGCTGTTGCAGCCCTGTAACCGTGCGATCACTACCTGACCTCCACAGGGCAGGGCCCTCGAGTGTGAGGACGCTTCAGTCTTGCTCGCTGCCGTGGTGGCCAGCACAGGCCCCGCCTCCCTGGCACACAGGCCCCGCCTCCCTGGCACACAGGGAGGTCTGCTGTGGGTGCCACTGCGGGCCATGCATCGTGCTCACATTGGGGCTCTCTCCCATGCCCGTCGCTCTCCGGCTCTCTTCCTGGTCACTTCGCCCGCCCAGTTCTTGAATCACCTGCTGAAGAGCTCTGCACCTGGCATTGTGGAAATGGGCAACTGGTTCCAATGCTGCTTTTTAAAGGTTGAAGAAAACATTTTTAAAAAGATAATATATTGGGAAAGCCAGATGCTGTGATGTTAAGGCAGCTGGATCCCACATGGCCAACTACATGGTTCAAGTCCTGGGCAAGAAGCTTGAGAGACATGTCAGGTGCACGTGCATGCCCCAGACCCCAAGAGGAGAACAGAGGAGGAGGGACTGTGGTGTGGCCATCCTCCCCGGAGGGTGGTTTCTCAACTTTCTTTCTGTCTCTCTCTCTGGAGAATTGTACATGCCCTACAACAAATTAAAAAGTAATTTAAAAAAAAGAAACTATATCTTGACACAGGAAAATTATTTAAAATGGACATTACAGTGTCCAAAAATAAAAGGTTTTATTCAAGTTTATTTATTTATTTATTTATTTTTGGAGAGGTTTTTGCTATAGGGTGCGTGCGCTCACCAGAAAGACAGAGAGAGAGAGAGAGAGAGAGAAAGCGAGAAATCACCCCCCGGGGGGATGGCCACGCTGCACTCCCTTCTCCTCCATTCTCCTCTTGGGATCTTGGGCCCACATGCACAAAGGCCTGGCATGAATTTAAGCCACAGGGTCCGGGACTCAAACCTCAGTTGGCTACACGGGAGTTCAGTGACATAGCCATTACTCTAACTGCTCGTCCCTCAAGTTTATTTTTGTCATGAGAGTAAGAGACAGAGAGAGAGAAGCCCCATCAGTAGAGTTGCCCTCGGGCTCCCCTCCCCTCCCCGCTTGCAGCCCTCCCAGCCGGCCAGGACTGGGTACATGGGCCGGCATGTTTGAGCCACCTGGAAAACCAAACCACTGTCTTCCCAATGGACCCAGCATGACTTGAGCAGTGCATCACACTGAGCCACCGAGCAGCCCCAGCTGCAGGTCTACAGAGCAAAGCCACGACCACATGACCACCACTGTCTGTGGCGGGGCTTCCCCACGTGGGCAGAGAGGAGAGTAGCTGCCACAGGGACCCTCTGGGCCGTGAAGCCTGGTTACTTCCTGACCCTGCACAGAGTAAGCGCCGACTCCTGCTCTGAAATGATCAGTGGGAGCACGTTCTTGGAGAATGACCCGTGTCCATCCTCGCTGTGAAATGCCAGTAGAGACAAACTGAGGAATCTGACCCCTTGACATCGTATGTGGACCTCGGCATCAGGGAACCTGGGACACATGCTTTTCTGTCCCCACAGTTGCACCATCTCTGAGTAGAGAGACCTTAAACCCTGAGCCCGCCCTGCCTCTGCCCCCCCTAGGGGTCACGTGTGTCCTCAGCCACCCTTGCCATCTAAGGTCAGTCACCTCTAGGAGCGCTGGGTGGGGTCTGGTGCTGCTCAGGGTGCTGCCCCTCCTGCCACTGCCAGTCAGGGCTCAGCCACCCCCGACTCCGCTGCACACAGCACGCCAGCTGGAGCTACCAGCAGACTCCTGCCCTCCTGCGGCTCCCGTCAGTTCCGTGACTGGCCTTGGCACTGGCTGTGGAGAAGAACCTGCAGAGAGGCGGCTCTCTGGGAGGCCAGGGGCTGGAGGCCCATCCTGGGCGAGGAGGAGTGAGAACTCAACGCAGGAGAGGCCGACAACCCCCGCGGTCTGGAATGCCCAACGCCTCACCTCCCAGCCCCACTCCTGTTTCTCTATTCCCGGGGCCCGTGGGTACCAGGCAGGAACAGGGGTAGCCACCAAGAGCTGCAGGGAGCTGGGAAAGCTGTCCTTATTCTGCAATGCCACGTGCCCAGCTTTAAACTCCATTACTGGGCCAGCCGGGGGTGTGGTAGCTAAGGCGGCTGCATCTCACACGGCCGCTTCGTGCTAAGGCCCAGACCCAGCAGCATGGGAACCATTGGCATTCGTGCATGCATGCCAAAATCCCAGAGGAGAATGGAAAAGAAGAGACTGCGGAGTGGCCACATCCCCTCCTCTCCCTCTCTCTGTCTCTCTGGCTAGTGCACACACCCTCTAGCAAAAATGTAAAAAATAAAAAAAAGAAGAAGGAGAAAAGAAACAGAAAAAAGAAATAAACACTCTGTTATGATGAAAAGGAGGAGGGTTATTGGGGCCTTAATCACAAGAGGTTAAATAAACAGCTAAAGCTGCAGAGTGACTCACGAGGCTGCCCCTTGACCATCCCACTACACCAGCCTGGGGGCCAGGTCCACCCGACTGTGTGACTTTGCAAATAAAGTTGTATTGAATGTGGCCACACCTACTTGCTTACACGCTTCTGCTCTACAAAAGCGGAGTGAGAAGTACCAAAGGAAATCTATGGCTGGCAACCTGGAAAATATCCTTTACAGAAATAGCTTCCAACACCTGCTCTCCATCGACTCCCTTAAATGAAGGCTCCCTTAAATGACGGGCACAGTTCCCAACCAAGGGCACACACTGCAAAAGCAGTCATCGCGTTGCCGTGGTTAGAATGACTGATACCGTGAAGGCTGGTGTAGGAATTGGCTCCAGATCAGTATCGCTCGGAATTTCACCAGGCTTTCATTCAAAGGAGAAGCAGAAACCCCTCGCCACTCCGCGGCTGGTGGTGAGATGGGCAGCTCTTCTCGGAACCCCCAGCAGTTTCCCCCACCTCGGCCAGATACCAGCGAGGCAGTGGGTGACCAGGCTCTCGAGAGGAGCGTGAGAAAAGGCTCCTGCCAAGCAGAGCCTGCGTTTTGCAGGACCGGGGACAGGCTGAAATCGCAGTTATTTTTCAACGCCTCAAATGTGTGTAGGTGAGCAAAAGTTAAAAAGAGAATCTGTTGACGAAATGATTCTAAGGCCCATCGGAA
>NW_006203764.1:684128-685654 GCF_000334495.1 Tupaia belangeri chinensis
CGGAAGAGAAAGCTGAAAAGATAACCAAGAAAAGTATGATAAAGAAAAGCACGAAGATCACACATACTCTGCCGGGAACTTGAGATTACAGTACCTCATTTACCCCTCCCACAAACCACTTCAGTCCCACTGCAGGGATGAGAAAGCTGAGATTTAAGGTGTTGAGGACGGTCCAAGGACTGGAGACGCAGATACACCTACGTCTAATCTACACACTTACCTCCAGAGACGCCCGTGCCGTGCCCACCTGTCTGTACTAACGCTGTGCCTCTATAAACAGTTAGAGAAGGCATTCAAGTGCAGGCTTTTCTTCCACCAGATTGCACACTCTGCACTTGCCCAAAGCCTCCAGAAGCCCTGGTCCTCGGGGAGAAGTCCCAGGAGTGATTAAGTGTTTATCTGAGATTGCTAAGAAAACCCATCTTACCGCAGGGACGACTACCACAGACTGGTTGATTATAGGGCATCTGCATTATTTGGGAAATGCTGCTATTTGATAATAGCGGAACATTATTTTGCACATATGTGCATACGCATACATGTAGGGGTGCTGTTTAATGTCCAGGACCAAGGAGTTCTCTATCAATTCAGCAAGAAGCTTTATTACCCCCAACCTGAGGCCCAGCCGTGCATAGTACACTCCAATCCCTTCTCCTCCCTGCTGTGTATTACCAGGGCCCAGAGAACCTCCGACGGTTGGGTCAGTTGTTTGAACCATGGCAGGATCGAGCAGAGACCTGGCTCACCCACCCACGCGTCCAGGGCCCCTTCCCCGGCAGAGCCCGACCTGGAACAGGACACCACGGCAGGGACTCAGGGAGCCCTGGCCGCCGGCAGGGAGCGGCTCCTGGAGGACCTCAGCCGCATTTCTTCGAGCTGCAGTTTGAAAGATGGGTGTGTTGGTAAGGACTGGCACAGACACGCGGGACGACTTGCCGTGGCTGTCCTTCTCTTCATGGCGCGCCATCGGTACTCCCTGAGTGCCTGCGCTGGGCCGAACACGCCTTTGGTGTTTGAAGGCAGGAAAATAGCGTGAGGACCCAGGATGCCGGGCCAGTCCTCACCGCCAGCGTTGCGGCTGTGCCCGTTCCGTGGTGGACACGTGAGGTCCTGACGCGAATGTGCTTTGCCCGAGGTCTCTCAGTATCTGAACCCAGGCTGGCCACTCCCAAACCGCTCTCCCAACCACCGTGCAGTGGTGCTTTCCGGACGGCCCTCGCGACCGGCGTGTGGACGACAGAGGCACAGCTCAGCCTCAGGGCTGGGTTCACAGGGCCAAGATTTCAGAGAAGGGACACGGCGAGGTGAGCAGGGAAGACTTCTTGGAGGCAGCAACCTCGAGGCTGGCTTTCCAGCAGAGCAAAGGAAAGGCCTCCATCTGACCCCTCCACCCTCACTGCTCGGCCCAGGTTCCCAGTGACCTCCATGTCCTCAAATCTGACCGCTGGATCTCAGCCCTCGTCTCCCTCACCCTATCACCCCGAGTGACACGCACCCCAGTCACTCACTCCTGCTGGAAACACTCT
>NW_006203764.1:686263-692071 GCF_000334495.1 Tupaia belangeri chinensis
CTTTCCTTTCCCAGGAAGGGATCTCTCCTTCTCTGGTCCCGACTCCCCCACCCCTTCTTAACCTGGGAGAGCCCGGGCTCAGGTCGTACCTCCGCCACCCTTCCTGCCCCAGGGTGATCTGATCCCAGGTGTGAATCCCGTGCACACAGGACAGCTCCAGCCCAGCCCCAGCTCTCCCTTGGCTCCAGACCACATTTCCAGCTCTGCACTCGGCACCTCTACCCGGAGGGCCTGCCCTTGTCCTCCCCTAACAGCACCCCGAGGGAGCCGCCGAGGAGACGGAAGTGTCCTCTCACAGTTGCGGAGGCTGGAAGCCTGATGGAGGGTCGGCAGGGCCGCCCTCCTGCGGAAGGCACAGGCAAGCACCTCGCTGGCCTCTCCTCCTTCTGGGGGCGGCCGCCATCCCTGGCCTCCCCGGCTCGCATTGCACCGCTCTAGTCACGGCCTCATCTCCAGGCGCCAGTGGGTCCCCTCTGCTCACCAGGTAGACGCAGGGCCTCCCCTGAGCCAGCGTGACCTCATCTGAGCTAACAGCACCTGCCAGGCTGCTGATCCCAAACAGGTCACACTGTCCGCCCCTGCTGTCCCTCCCCTAAACAACCCGAGTCTAGACAACAGCCTTCACTCATCATCCCTCCTCACCAGGCCCAGGCCCCACTGATGCTGCATGGGGATAAGAAACCCAGTGTGCCCCAGGAACCAGAAAGCAGAGCCTAGCCAGGCGCAGTCAGCACAGGGCAGCCGGGGGAATGCCCCCAGGGCTCCTCTCTACCCCTCCCTGCTAAGGCGACCCAGAACTTGCCGCTGTCTGAGGACACAACACATGTATATTTTGTTCTGTTTTTGTTTTATTTGTCAGAGGACACATGTGCTAGCCAGAGAGAGAGGGAGAGGAAGGAAGCACCCCCGACGGGACGTGCTCACATCATGGTCCCTTCTCCATTTCTTCATCCCGTCGGGGTTTGGGCACACGTACACATGCACCCAGCCATGTGGGACCTGGTTCCCTTAACCACGAGGCCCCGGGGCCGCCCACACACATTGGCTCATGCTCTCGCTCTCGTGGACACACGGCCAGGCTGCCGCTCCTCCCGCCTGCTCCTCCAGGAGACCCAGCCCACTGTGACCACAGTCCGCCTTGCTGGCCAGTCCCTGCACCACGGACGAGAGCAAGTCTAGGGCAAGGGCCTGAAACCACCACCCACGAGCCAGCTCCCACCTGCACCTGTGTCTGCACGACCCGGCCAGCTAAGACAGGCTCGCATTTTAAATAGTTGGGGGGAAAGGAACAAAATAAAAATAGCATTTCATGTCATGTGAAAATTATATAAAAGTCAAATTTCAAGGCCAGCAGATGGCGTAATGGTTAAGGTGCTGGACTCCCATGTGTCTGACCACGGTTCAAGTCCCGGACCGCTTGAAAAGTCACACCAGGCTCATGTGTGTGCATGCTCAAATCCCAGGAAGAGAATGGATTGCGGCATGGCCATCTCCCCAGGGGGGGAGGGGTGATTTCTCACTTTCCCTCTCTCTGGCCCTCTCTGATGAGTGCATGCAACCTATAGCAAAACTAACTAAATAAAAGCCACACACACACGCACATGCGCACACACACGTCCATGCACACATGCACACACGTGCACACCCTGCCTGCTGGAACACACCCACCCCCATTTGTTTGCGTGTTCTCTCTGGCTTCTTCACACCGCAGGAGCAGATGACGGCACAGTGCAACCACCTGGGCCTGAAACAGTCGTTCCCTGGCCTACCTGGCCCTTTGCAGAATAAGCCTCCCACCTGCAGCCTGGGGTGCCGTGGTCATTGTCCCAGCTCGGAGCTGACCCTCCTGCACACGCGGTCCTGCTGTGAGCAAGTCTGACACCCAGGCAGCCAGGCTGGCGAGAGCAAGCTCTGGACCCTGCGCAGCTGTCTCTCAGGAAGGCCGCCGTCCGCGTTCTGAACCGACTCGCCTCACCAGCTCCTAGAAACGCGATAGCTGCACACAGTGGGCACACCTTAGCACACAGACGCGTCCACGTGAGGGAACACGGTATCTGCACACAGTGGGCACGCCTTAGCACACAGACGCGTCCACGTGAGGGAACGTGGTATCTGCACACACTGGGCACGCCTTAGCACACAGACGTGTCCACGTGAGGGAACAGGGTATCTGCACACAGTGGGCACACCTGAGTGCACAGACGCGTCCACATGAGGGAACGCGGTATCTGCACACAGTGGGCACGCCTTAGCACACAGACGCGTCCACGTGAGGAAACAGGGTATCTGCACACAGTGGGCACACCTTAGCGCACAGACGCGTCCATATGAGAACTGTTTCCCGAGCACGCTCTGAGCAGGGCGCCATCCCGAGCTGAGCAGCACGTGGGGGTCCCTGAGCTTCACTTGCAGCTGCCATTCTGATCAGCCACCCCATGACCACTCCGTCACTGACCTCCAGGACATCAGACGTGCAAGGGCCAAGGAACTAAGGAATCAAATGGTTTCTGTGCATTTGGTGCTACCGAGATCCAGAGAGGGAAAGTGGCTCTCCTGGGGCTGCACAGCATGGGGTGGCAGACCCTGGCCTAGACGCCAGCTTCTGGACTCAGCCCTGCATCCTCCCTACCTGTCACAGTGGTGCAGCCTCCCCACCTACTCCACCCCAAGCCCGTCCTTACAGATCCGAGTTATCCCCGGTTTTGATAAAGAACTGAGATTTCCCTTCATGTCGCCAAGGCAATTTTCTCACCAGTTCCAACTGGCTTCCCACCCAACGTTCTTCGGAGTTAGTGAGATGATCAATTCACCAATGTCCACGATTCCGATTTTAAAAGTGGGACCCAGCGTGTAGCCCTTTACAGAAAGAGCCTGGATTCCCAGCAGCCTGCCGGGGCTTGCGATGAAGCACAGCACTGCAGATGCAGTGGGCTGGCGCTGGGCAGGCCTCCCTGCCTCAGGGACCGTGGAGACCTGGGAGAGAAGGTTCCAGGAGAGGAAATGCTCTCCCAAAAGGCAGCATTCTCAGACCCAAGGGATGAGCTGGCCAAGGTCCCCAAGAGCATGAACGCAGCAGGAGGGAGCCACCGCCAGGGGGCGCCTGAGCCTCGCAGACCAGAGTCCCCTGAGGGCGTCCTGGGCTCCGGTGACTGGCAGGTGTGCGGCTTGCTCCGCGTGGACAGAGGGTAGGCAGGGTTTGGGAGGCACACGGGGACATGGGGGTGGGGTGGAGAGCCGAGAAGCAATTCCAGGGACGCCGGAGGCAGACATCAGCAGGGCTCCTTTGGACTGGGAGGAGGCCACCTGTGGGATTCCCAGGGGTCGGTTTGGGCGACTGGGCCATGAGCCTATCCCTAAAACACAGGGCGCGCGACATTGGGTCTTCCTACGTGCCGGCACTGCTGTCCTCAGAGCCTCGAGGCTACCCTGGGAGTAGGAAAAGGGGAGACGGGGTGCTACCAAAGCACCCTGGCACAGTGCAGGGACGGGGTATCCCGAATACGGCTGTCAAACCCACACGTTCCTGGGGAAAGCCGTAAGCAGCCGAGACTGCTATCTCTGGTGACCGTCGCAGCCCTAGGGCAGGTCACTCTGCTCTGGCTCCCTGGCAGTGGTCCCCACCCGCAGCGGAGCCAGCTGGCTGTCTCTAGTGCACACCCTGCCTTTGCCTGCTATGAGCAGGCCACCCTGCATTCCGGGCCGTGGAGACCAGCAGCGAGTCGGCCTTCGGTCTGTTCTTTGGCGGGAGGCTCTGTAGTTACCTCCATTTTACAGATGAGGAAACAGGCCGAGAGCCCTTGAGTGGCTCATCCAAGGTAAGTGGGAGCCAAGGTTGTGATCCTGGTGTTCCATCCCCAAATCTCTTCCTTTCTCCCCAGGATAGCACGTGCTCTGAGAAGACAGACCCACCAGTTCAGGCAGACTAGGGAGAAAACTAGAGAGGATGAACGGCCTTGACACCAGGGGCTTCTGACATGATCCTGCCGTCTGATGCAAAAATACACACTGCAAATGCCCCCACGTCTTGGAGGCCGGGTCAGTGGAAGACTATGGACTGTGAGCAAATCAGGGCTCTGGAGACGGGTATAAATCTGCCTGGTTTGCTCTCCACGTAGAGGATTCTTTAGGAAAGGTCAAGAATGCTGCTCGGTGTGACTAGGTGACAGTGACAAGCCTCACAAAGAAGCCGAGCCCAGAAAGGCCAGCCACAGTGGAGGGGCTCATTCCCGGGGACACAGCGCCATCTGCTGGCTCCTTAAGGCATGACATGCTCTGCAGACATGCAAACAGCACCTAGCTTATAGTGTTTTACTGTTTGGAGTCCAATTCGAGACTATGCAAGGGTTCGATCTACTAACATTTAAAACAAAACCAAGAACAAGAGTAAGCTATGGTTGTGGCCAGCAGGTGGCATAGTGGTTAAAGCACTGGACTCCCAAATGGTCAACCACAGTTTGTGTCCCAAACCTGGTGACTTGAAACTCACACTGGGTGGGTGTGCATGCATGTCCAAAATCCAGAGAGAATGGAGGAAAAGGGATTGCAGTGTGGCCATCCACCGTAGGCAGTGATTTCAAAAAAGAAAGAAAAAATAAGCAAGCTATGTTCTGACTGTTTTCTCCCCAAATTCGTACCCTGAAATCCTACCCCGTGATGTTAGGACTGTGGGCCTCTGGGAGGTGAATAGGTTATGAGGGTGGAGCGCCTATGGATGAGTACCTTTAAGACCCCAGAGGACTCCAGAGTAGCAAGATGCAATCTGTGAGGAAGCAGGCCCTGCCCGAGACCAACTCTGCTTTGCCTTGGTCTTGGAGTCCCTGGCCTCCAGAACGGTGGGAAGCAAGTCTCTGGTTTATAAGCTACTCCATTTATGGGATTTTATTACAGCAATTCACATGGTCTATGGAATGAGCTTATGTTAATTATTGATAAATACATATTTGCCACCTGCTAAGATAAGACAGGCATGCTTCCTGCCATTTTTGTTTTTTGAGAGGTTTTTGCTATAGGGCACAAGTGCTCACCAGAAAGACAGAGAGAGACAGAGAGAAAGCGAGAAATCACCCCCCAGGGGAGATGGCCACGCCGCAATCCCTTCTCCTCCGTTCTCCTCTCGGGATCTTGGGCACACATGCACATGTGCCCGGTGTGAGTTTAAGCCACCAGGTCCAGGACTCGAACTACATGGGAGTCCAGCGACATAGCCATTACACCAACTTATGGTCCTACTTCCTGCCCCTCTGGAAGCTGCAGTTTGGCAGAGGGTAGCCATACCATTTCTCTTTCACACACACACGTATGTACACATGTGCCCATGTACATGCATGAATGGATGCATTCATATGCAAGCTTGTCTTAGAGACTGATAAATGCCATGAAGAAGATGATGATATTACCTGGGGTTCTGGTGGGATATGTAGGAGTTTGCTGTCCAGACAGGGCAGCCTCTGAATTAAGACCTGGATCATGAGAAGACTACTCTGCAGGGAGGGAGACCTTCCCCAGGATGACAGGGCCATGCAGGCAACACAAGCTGGTAAGGATGCTGCCTCCCATTCTAAGGCAAGGCCTGGACTGGGAAGAAACTGAGGCAAGGC
Source organism: Tupaia belangeri chinensis (assembly GCF_000334495.1). Classification (NCBI taxonomy): domain Eukaryota; kingdom Metazoa; phylum Chordata; class Mammalia; order Scandentia; family Tupaiidae; genus Tupaia; species Tupaia belangeri. Next base: position 691,861 of record NW_006203764.1, read on the forward strand.
CCAGTTTACGAGCTCTCCCTTGTGTCCTTGAACTGGCCGGTATTCATTTTCTCTGCCATGAGTTTTACTGTTATTACGGTACCCTGCAAGGGTAAAACATCACCCCCAACCATTGCAATAAAGCCAATTAGTGATCTTGTAGGAATGTGGTTCCCTAAGACTGACAGGAGGATCAGGAAGTTTAAGACTCCCCCACCTGTCTGTTTTTAAG
>NW_006203764.1:692722-696368 GCF_000334495.1 Tupaia belangeri chinensis
CCATTTACTTGCATGTATCACATTTTCAATAAAAAGGCACAATGATTCCTAGCAGTTGTCACTCCTCAGAGAGCGATCTCTGGGAGTGTCTGGCATAGGACGTGCATGAGAAAGCATCGAGGCCTCTGTCTTCTGTTCACCTTCGCCGCCTCCCTCGAGATAACCCACCCACGCCGAGGCTGGACCCCGGCACCAGGAGAAGGAGCCAGTGCACAGGCCGGCACAGGCCTGACGCCATGGTAACAAGGCCGTTGTGATCAGGACATGGCGAAGCCTTAGACGGCTGGATTCTATAAGCGAAAGAAATTAGCGAGATTAATTCCTCCCAGAATTATCCCTTTGAAAAGAGGCATCTTTATAGTCAAGTCTTTCTCTCACTACAAGGCATTCTTTTATATTTTTTTTTAGAGGGATTTTTGCTATAGGGTGCACGTGCACACTGGAGACACAGAGAGAGAGAGAGAGAGAAAGTGAGAAATCACCCCATGGGGGTTGGCTACGCCGCAATCCCTTCCCCGCCACAATCCCTTCTCCTCCATCCTCCTCTCGGTACTTTGGGCATGCACGTACATGCGTGCCTAGCCTGAATTTCAAGCTGCTTAGTTTGGGACTCGAACCACAGACAGCCATGTGGGAGTCCAGTGCCTTAACCACGATGCCATCTGCTGGTTCCCAGGCATTCTTTCAATTCTTTAGTTGAAATTACTACATTCTTTTGGGGCAAGAATAGCCAGAAAAGAATTAGACAGAAAGGACCTCAAGGCTAGCGAGTTTAGCCAACAGCATTTAAACCAGATAAAGTCGATAGTCTCACCTGGAATGTGGGACAACCATTTTACACACGCCTTTAAAGATCACTTTAAAAAGCAAACAAGCAGGTGACTATATCCCAAAGACCTTAGTTAAACGCCTCCAGGAGAAATGAAAACCTTGAGTGCCCCAAGGTGCTTCAGATAACATGCCCACAGAGTCACACCTGCCCGATCTTTTAAACAAGTCAAAGAGGTGTTCTCCCAAGCCTCGGTTCTCCTGCAGCGCTCTGGGGCTTGTTAGAAATGCCCGCGGAAGCTGCGTCATGGCACTCAGGACGGGCTCCGGTCATGAACAACACTGAGGTCGGAAATGCAGGTGGAGCGTTTCAGTAGCTGCTTCATAAACTGAGAAAATGAAAAGCGATGTTCATGGATAGATTTACTATTTTAGAATATCTTCCATGTAATAATGCAGCAGGTAGGAGGGTGGGCCTGGAGCCAAATGCATGGGCTTATATTCTGATTTTTTCACTTTTTCAGCTGTGTGGCCCTGTACGAATTGCTCCTCTCTGGCCTTCAGTGGTCACGCTGGCAAAATTTTAAATGTATGCTAAATTATTTTTAAGAAATGTATTTGACTGTGTCATCTAGATCCATAAAAAGTTTTGTATTTAAACTACCAAGACTTTTTTTAAAGTCCTTTTATTGGGGGAAAAAGTATCTAGAAACTCAAAGGGATTCCCTGTGAGGGTGAACTGGACTAGCTGGTGTAGTTCACTTCCGTTCTTGATGGTGTTTAGCCCAAATCTCAACTTTAAACCAGTATTTCTAGGGCCAGCAGGTGGCATGGTGGTTAAGGCAGCTGGATCCCACATGGCTGACTATGTGGTTTGAGTCCCACACCAACTAGCTTGAAAATCACACCAGGCACATGTGTGTGCATGCCCAAAATTTCAAGAGGAGAATGGAGGAGAAGGGATTGCAGTGTGACCATCTGCGGGGTGGTGGGGGGGTGTTCTCTCCCTCTCTCTCTCTCTGTTGAGTGCACAAACCCTATAGAAAACAAACAAGTAAAAAGACCAAACCAAAAAATAAAATAAGAAAGTACTTCTATTAGTTAACTTGATTCATGAGTGAACACTTGAATAAAGCCCTCAGGGGTGAACAGTTAATTGAATAGATGGAACTCCAGGCTGCTTTGAAAGGCAGAGAAGGGGCGAGACAGCAGATGTTCTGTAAGGCTAGGGGCACAGGAAGGCTCTAGATCTGTGTCCAGAGACCTCCTATGATTGGGGCTGTGTTGAGATCCACAGGGTACTGGCTCCATGTGTGGTGGCAATGCGCTGCTCAGGAGAAGCTGGATCCCACATGACAACCATGGTTCGAATCCCCGGCCTGATACACACTGGGCATGCATGTCTCTGTCTCTCCCTCTCATCCATCCCCCACTCCCTCTCTGCCCCCTATGCACATACACTCTACTGAAAACTGAAAGGAGAGTGGGACCAGCAGGTGGTATAGTGGTTTTGTCACTGGACTCCCACATGGCTGACTGTGGTTCGAGCCCTGGACCTCGTGGCCTGAAAATCACACCGAGCACGTGTGCATACATGCCCAAGATCCCAGGAGGGGAATGGAGGAAGAGGAATTGCGGTGTGGCCATCCCCGGGGGGTGATTTCTCACTTTCCATCTCACTCCCTCTCTCTCTGTCTGTCTCCAGTGAGCCCACATGCCCTAAGGCAAAAACCTCTCAAGAAAAAAAATAATAATTAAAGGGGAAGAGAAAAAGAGCCTGTGGGGGGGTGTTGTCTGTCTTCCTTTTTCCCTCTGTCACTCATGAAATAAATAAACAAACCAACTATATCTCAGGGCCAGCAGATGGCATAATGGTTATATCGCTGGACTCCCCCATAGTCGACCACGGTTCGAGTCCCAGACCCGCAACTTAAACTCATGCTGGGTGCGTGTGTGTATGTGCTCAAAATCCTGACAAGAGAATGGAGAAGTGATTGCAGCATGGCCATTGCCCCGGGGGATGTTCTCTCACTTGCCTTGCCAGTGCCCCGGGGGATGTTCTCTCACTTTCTGTGTTCTGTCTTTCCAGCAAGCACACACACGCTACTGCAAAAATCTCTCTCTCTAAAAAAAAAAAAAAAAAAATCTATCTCTCAAAAAAAAAGAAGAGAAAATAAAAAGGCGGAGAAGAGAAACGCTTGCCTGAGGCCACAGCCCCTCTGCAGCCCTGCTGTGCGCGAACAGCGGTGGGGCTACTGTGGCACAGGCTCAGACATCTTTCCAAGGCGGGCCTGGGCAGAAGGCGAGGAGGCCAGACAGGAGACCCAGCTCGAACCCTGGACGGAGCGGAGGCCCAGGTGAGAGCCTTGGGGCTGGGGTGTGCTGGGGATCTGAGCCAGGACGGAGGGGCTCCCAGGGGTAGCGGGGCCAAGCCGAGGAGCGTGCCCTGGAAGCCAGCCTCCCTGTGCCTGCTGCTCCCTGCGGCCATTCTGAGTCTGTAGGAAAGAATTTGCTCCGCTGCTCCTGTCTTGACCCAGCTCTGCTAAAGGGCACCAGGGGAAGAGTCATGGGTCCATGGGTCAGTCAGCCTGTAATGGAGAAGGTGTTGTAAGAAGTTTCCAGAAACTGTCACTCCCGACAAAGCCCAGCCACCTGGACACTCCCTCCCTGTGTCGGGGGTCTCTGAGACCACCTCGGGCTTGGGCTCGGGCTCGGGCTCAGTGACTCACTGGGTAAGGACCGGGCAGGGAGCCAGCTGGGAAGAGGGAGCAGGGCTCCAGCGGGTCTGGACCCACTGACGACCCTGAAGGGTGGGGCCGGGCCCTGGGGCTGGGTGGTGTCCAAGGCTGGTGTGCCGGGGTGGGGGGTCCAGGGCTGG
>NW_006203764.1:714915-725849 GCF_000334495.1 Tupaia belangeri chinensis
CATGGAGGGGGTTCCAAGGCTGGCGTGCCCCGGGTCCCGACTCTGAGACTCAGCAGAGCCTGCAGCCGGTAGGAAGCACCTCCTGAACACGCACGTCACTGTGGCGTGCTCAGACCGGCCACCCACTCGGGGCTGGCTCCGCGTCAAGGCACGGGTTCTAATGGTGCAATCCCTCGCGCACGACACGTGCTCCCGTGGGCACACTGCCACTCACGTGGGGCCACCTCTGTCACCTGCATCATCTCCCCATCATCAGGGCCTGGCCACATGGGGACACAGGGGGAGGCGATGACGACCCACTAGGAACACTGCGTGGCGCTGCTGGGTGGCCCCCAGGGCCCCGGCCAGGACTCAGTGCAACCATCACCTCTCCACAGCCTCGGCCGGGAGACTGGCGTGCCTCCCTGGTGCCCCAGCACTCTACCCTCCTGCTGTGCCCTCTGTGTGCTCAGCCAGGCCCCCTGCTAGCCCGGGGGCATGTCTTCCTGCGGGCTGTACCCCTGTCACCCGCGTACACACCCTGTGGGTAAACACGAGGGTCCATCTGGGGAGAGAGCCCAGCCACCTGCCTGCGGGAGCTTCCAGTCGCCAAAGGCTCTCCACAATAGTGGCTTCAATGAGAGGACATGCGAGCAATCTAGCAAAACAAAAGCAAGTGAGTTCGGAGAGTCGTGGTGGTGTAGACTGCTTCCTGGACTTCCTGACAACCTGTGAGTGTTCGTTATCTCTGACTGACAACACCATCTCTCTATTTTTTTTTTTTAGAGAGAGAGATTTTTGCTATAAGGCATATGCACTTGCTGGAGACAGAGAGAAAAAGCAAGAAATCACCCCCTGGGGGAATGACCATGCTACAATCCCTTCTCCTCCGTTTTCCTCTTGGGATCTTGAGCACGCACGCACACATGCCTGGCGTGAGTTTAAGCCACCAGGTCCGGGACTTGAACTGTGGTTGACTACATGGGAGTCCAGCGACATAGCCACGTGCTCTGCTGGTCCCGACAACACCGTTTCTGGGAACTGACCTCTGCTAGCTTCCTAGGAATGCTGGAACAGAGAACAAACTCGGTGGCTTAAACTTCATGCCCTGAGAGTTCTGGAGGCCAGAAATGGAAACACAGCGTGATGGGGCCTCTGTCCTGTGCCTCCCCCTGCCTCGGTAGTTGCCTGCATCCTCGGCTTGTACCCATGCCTCCCCAGCCTCTGCCCCACATCGCCTTTGCCTCCGTGTGCCTGTGCTCCTCCTTCTCTGGTTTATAGGACACTTTGTCACTTGGATTTGGGGCCCACCTAGACTACCCAGGGCACTGTCCCCACCTCAAGACCGCTCGTGCCATCCTGAAGAGTCTTCCAAATAAGCTCACGTTCACAGGTTCTGGAAGTTAGAACATGGACACAGCTTTGGGGACCACCTTTGACCCTCTATGTTACCTGTGGAAAAATTTTTTCCATGTTAGAGAGAGAGATTTTTGCTATAAGGCATATGCACTTGCTGGAGACAGAGAGAAAAAGCAAGAAATCACCCCCTGGGGGAATGACCATGCTACAATCCCTTCTCCTCCGTTTTCCTCTTGGGATCTTGAGCACGCACGCACACATGCCTGGCGTGAGTTTAAGCCACCAGGTCCGGGACTTGAACTGTGGTTGACTACATGGGAGTCCAGCGACATAGCCACGTGCTCTGCTGGTCCCGACAACACCGTTTCTGGGAACTGACCTCTGCTAGCTTCCTAGGAATGCTGGAACAGAGAACAAACTCGGTGGCTTAAACTTCATGCCCTGAGAGTTCTGGAGGCCAGAAATGGAAACACAGCGTGATGGGGCCTCTGTCCTGTGCCTCCCCCTGCCTCGGTAGTTGCCTGCATCCTCGGCTTGTACCCATGCCTCCCCAGCCTCTGCCCCACATCGCCTTTGCCTCCGTGTGCCTGTGCTCCTCCTTCTCTGGTTTATAGGACACTTTGTCACTTGGATTTGGGGCCCACCTAGACTACCCAGGGCACTGTCCCCACCTCAAGACCGCTCGTGCCATCCTGAAGAGTCTTCCAAATAAGCTCACGTTCACAGGTTCTGGAAGTTAGAACATGGACACAGCTTTGGGGACCACCTTTGACCCTCTATGTTACCTGTGGAAAAATTTTTTCCATGTAATAATTTTTAAATGAAGTCAAATAACATAAGCTTTTATGCACAAGGATCGCTAGCATAGTATTAAAAGCAGGGAAAACAGCGTAGGGATTTGTGAACATCGTCAGAGTCAAAATGGAGTCGTTCATGTCAACCGTGTTAAACCCTGACTTAAGAGATCTTGGGGAATGGTAGCCAGTGGCATAGTACTTAAGGTAGCTGGATCCCACATGGCTGACAGCACGGTTCAAGTCCCAGACCCGACAACTTGAAAAACACGCCAGGCACACATGCGCGCATGCCCAAGATCCTGAGAGGAGAATGGAGGAGAAAGGGTTGCAGTCATCCCCCTGGGGGAGGGGTAATTTCTCACTTTCTCCCCCGGGGGAGGGGTAATTTCTCACTTTCTCTCTCTCCCTCTCTCCAGCTAGTGCACACCCTATAGCAAAAAAACAAAAAAGAGAGCTGAGGGGCTGTGTCTCACACGTATGTCTGGGCACAAGAACTATTGTAAGGACCACCTGTGCCCGGGCACTGCCTGGCCAACCGACATCAGCCCATGCCACAACGATCCACATGAGGGGTGACAGAGTTCGCCCAGTCGCTCACCCCCAAACCACTGACCCACTTCCCCGCTTGCAGACTTTGCTTGGAAAACCATCCTGTATTCTGAAAGACTTTGCACACATGTCCAGGGCGACTTGGGTATTGGGGTGCCCAGGAGTCACCCCCGATCCAGACAAGCTGTTTCTACTCTCCTCCCTTTGCCTCATATTTCCCTTAGGTTGGAGGTCAAACACGAGGAGGGTACTGAGCAAACCTTTCTGCAACACAAGGTCAGTGACTGTCACAGCCATTGAAAGCCTTTCCAGAGGATTCATAACATGGGAAATGTTCATATCGTAATATTATAGCTGGAAGGACCAGCAGGTGGCGTAAGGGTTACATCACTGGACTCCCACATGACTGACCGCAGTTCGCGTCCTGGACCCAGAGGCTCGAAACTCATGCTGGACACGTGCGTACGCGTGCCCAAAATCCCGAGAGGAGAATAAAGAAGCGATTGTGGCGTGGCCTTCCCCTCTGGGGTGGGCGGCGGTGATGTCTTCCTTTCTGCATCTGTCTCTGGGTCTCCAGTGAGTGCACATACCCTTTAGCAAAAATCTCTCTCCAAAAATAAATAAATAAAGATGGAGAAAGAACATAAAATGGCCTTTGCAGCCTGATTGTAGCATCGTTCAAGAGTAACAGGAAGAATTGTGCCTTCTGGAAAGTACTTACGCGAGCGGCTCAGCGGCCGGTTTCTTCCTTCTTTCTACTCCTCTGTGTCCTCTAAATGAGCGTGAATTATGTTTGTGATTTGGACAAATTTTAGGGAGAACTGGTTTAAAAAGAGAAATGCAGCCCGACGTGGTGACTGACCACCAGTTAAAATGGAAGTAAAGGGATGAAAACAATATAAACGCGATGTAAATGATAAACACGAAACCTGATACGCGCTATAAACCCACAAGGCCGAGGAGAGGGGGACAGAGAGGACGGGAGAAGCTTACCCACGCTCGAGCATGCAACGCGGGGAAGGGAGGTGCAGGGAGCCTGCGTGCCTGGCTCTGACGGCGTCGGGTGCTGCAAAGGCGGGGTGGCCTGGGCTGCAGGTGAGGTTGGAAGTAGGGACAGCAGGGCAACAGGTGGTGTGGAGGTTAAGGTGCTGGATCCCACGTGACCGACTCTGTGGTTCAAGTCCTGGACCTGGGGAGCTTGGAAAACACACGGTGTGTGTGCATTTGTGCCCAAAATCCTGAGAGGAGAATGGAGAGGGGACTGTAGCACAGTCATCCTCCCCCGGGGTTGGGGGGATTTCTCACTTCCTCTCTCCCTCGCTGTCTCTCCAGCAAGCACACATGCTCTATGGCAAAAAAAATAATAAATAAATAGGTAGGAAGATCTCTGTTCAGTCTTATCTTAGTCTTCCTCGGGCACCCAGAGAATGGTGTCCCCTCACCCCGACTGTTTCTTCTTCTCCCTTACCCCGATCAGTGCTTAATCCACGGTTAGTTGTTTACCCCTCTCGCCAGCTGGCAGGTGAACAATTCCGGCATCACCCACTCCTCCCTCCCCAACCCCTGCACCACCTGAACCTGGCAAAGGCCACAGCAAGTGCTCGTGGGGAACAAAATGGAAGTCAAGGAAATCTCTCCCCCAAAAACTAAAAATACAAGGTGAAAGGTAAAAAGGTACCTTTCTTCCTTGGTTCTTTCAGTACCGTTTGTCTAGTTACATGCATACATTATTTTAGAAGAGTAACACTTTACTAGTTAACATTTTTGAATGAGCAGGATTCTAGAAACGTGCGCCTTATTTGCCATGTTGCCAACAGCCAGAAGGGGACAGAAGGTCAAGTGACAGCGGGAGGGAGGAGGCCAGGGCCGGGCAGAGGCACTGCCAGGAAGTGAGGCTCCGGAACTCGGGACAACAGGTGGCCCTGAGCGTGTGCAGAAATAGACACACGGCCCACGGCTGCGGCGAGGTCACACAGGAAGCGCGAGGAGAGCCCAGCAGGTCCTGGGCGCTCAGGAAAGCTGTTTACTCCTGCTGTCCGCGATCTCGCCAGGTCCTGTGAGTCTGGCCTGGCCACATGTCCATGCCTCGCAGACACCTTCCTGGGCGTCCTTCACAGTGACGGTCTGTTTCTCTGTGCCCACCAGGCTCACTCCAGGCCCGCGGACCTCAGAAGCAGAACTCCACTTCCGCATGTACCCGACAGAGGGTGTCCAGGGAGAACGTGGTGAAGTCCCAGCCCCCGTGGCTTCGTCAATGGGAGCTGAAGGTCAAATTCAGCGGCAGAGCAGTTCTGCCTCTCAGGGCTGCAGGGAGAGCACCTGCAACCGGAGGTGAGCGGAGGTCAGTGCTGTGCCTGGGACGGGCTGCACGGCTGGACCCCTGCAGTGCAAACTGAGACGCGCAGACCTTGGTTTGAATTCCAGCCCTGCTGTTCCCTAGGCAGTGAGCTTGGACAAGGGGCTCGTGTCATCTTCTGAGAGGAGAGAGAGGCGCTCACGTTTGCAGGTCTGTGAGGAGCGAATTAGGCATCTACGTGCTCAGTGCACGCCCCCTCACCCTTCTGCTCACACGAGCGCAGCCTCCCATCAAAATCCAGGCAACCGTCTGTGTTAGCTGCCTGTGGCTGCTGCGACAAATCGCCCCAACTGCGTGGCTTAATGCACTCACTCTTTTTTTTTTTTTAAGAATTATTTAATTGTCTTTATCATTATTATTATGTTTTAATTTGTTACAGTGCATGTATCTTGAGGGAAAGTGACAGAGCAAGCCACCAGGTCCAGGACTTGAACTGTGGTCAACTATGTGAGAGTCCAGCAATGTCACCATTACGCCATCCGCTGGTCCCAATACACTAAGTTTCTGTCTCATGGTTCTGGAGTCAGAAGTGTGAAATTCATTTCACTGGGCTAAAATCGAGGGCCTGTACTCCTGCGGGCTCCAGGGAGAATCCATTCCTTGCCTTTTCAGCTTCTATAGCTGTCCCCACGCTTGGCACGTGGCCCCTTCCTCCTCAGAGCGCGCCGTTCCACCCTCTGCTCCCTAGTCATACCTCCTCTCTCCCACCTAGTCCCCCTCCGACACTGCGTGCACCAGCCGATCAGGATGGCGCCCCACCTTGAGATCTTGAACTTCAAGGCCCCAGGTAACAGAGCCACAAATTCTGGCAATTTGGACATGGAAATCTTTGGGGATCCTTATTCAACTACCACATCAGATTTCTAATACCCCAACCAGGAGCCTGGGAGGTCTGCACAGGAGAGAAGCGACCAGCAAGGCGTTTGCAGAAGGCCCTTTGGGCTGAAGTTGGGGAAGGTTCTTGGCTGGAAGGTGCAGCTTTGGTTTGTCTGTGGGCCCAGACTCAGGCCAGACCCGTTCTCAGCGCACTGCACGTGGCTCACAGTGCAATTGCAGAGGGAAAGAAAGTCTCCTTGATGCCCACGAGCTGCAGGATGCACACGTGGCTTTAAGACCTAAGGGGTGCGTGGGCCAGTGGGTGGTATAGTGGTTAAGGCACTGGGCTCCCACGTGGTTGATCGCGGTTCGAATTCCGGACTTGGTAGCTTGAAACTCCTGTTGGGCACGTGTGCCTGCTTGCCCAAAGTCCCGATAGGAGAACAGAGAAGAGGCTGCGGGGGACAGGGGTGATTTCTCACTTTCTTTTTTTTTGGAGAGGTTTTTGCTATAGGGCGCGTGCGCTTGCCAGACAGACAGAGAGAGACAGAGAGACAGAAAGTGAGAAATCACCCCCCAGGGGGGATGGTCACGCCGCAATCCCTTCTCCTCTCGGGATCTTGGGCACACACGCACACGCGCCTGGCGTGAGTTCTAAGCCACCGGGTCCAGGATGCAAACCGTGGTCGACTACGTGGGAGTCCAGCAACATAGCCATTACGCTAACTGCTGGTTCCCGATTTCTCACTTTCTGTTTCTCCGGCAAGTGCACGTGCTCCATAGCAAAAGTTTCTCAAAAAAAAAAAAAAAAAAAGTACTAAGGGATGCCACTCTCAGGAAACAAGACAGAGAGGCCACTTTCCCCAAGTCCCCCTCGGTCACGCTGTGCATCTTGTTAAGGGCCTGAGCTGAAAACATTCCTCTGCTTTCCCTCCAAAGAGTTATTACATTGCTTTTAGGTATAAGTTTCTTCTCTTCTTCTCTGAAAGAGGGTGGGTGCACAGTGAGAGCGAGAGAGAGAACACCCTCCAGAGTCTGATCACACCATAATCCCCACTGGATCCCGGACACCTGTGTGTGCATGCCTGCTCTTTCAGGCTGACCAGGCCAGGGATTCGAACCAGTCACCGTGTGGGATCCAGGAGCAGCACGTTACCTCTCCATCACAGAGCAGGCCCATCTTTGGGTCTAATCTAAAACCATCATTCAGATTTACTGAACAATCAAGTGAAAATTAAATCTACATTTTTAGCTTTTATTTTAAAAAAAAGAAAGAAAGAAAAAACAGCTCTTTGTGAGCTCACGTCCCAATATCTATCTCCTGTCAGTGACTCGGGAACAGACGTGACGGCCTTCCCGTCTGAACTGAAGCTCGCTCCAACAGAGAAAGTCATTCTGTACCTTTAGCGGAGTCTCTCCTGTCACAAATAACAAGAACCCACTTCTCAAGACAGGTTATCTCAAAGTAGGCTACTCAGCGAACAAGAACACTCTCTCAAGCTGGCTGTTAGGGCTGTAATATTAAAGGAAGGCTTCGGGTGCCAGCGTCTACACAAGTGAATTCAATGGAGCCCATAAAAACAAACGCAACTTAAAAATTACCCTCTGCCCTGGGGCCAGCAGGTAGCATGGTAGTTAAGGTGCTGGATTCCCACCCAGCCATCTGTGGTTTAAGTCCCAGAGCTGGTAGCTTGAAAATCAAGCTGGGCCCGTGTGCATGTGTGCCCAACATTCTGAGAGAAAAAAGACTGGATTGCAGTGCAGCCATTGCCCTGGGGGGTGAAACTGGATTGCAGTGCTGCCACTGCCCTGGGGGGTGACTTGTCACTTCCCCTCTCTCTGTTTCTCTTTGGCGAGTGCATTCACTTTATGGCAAAAATCCAAAAACAAAGAAATTACCCCTTGTCCTAAAATATTGGGTCGATGAGAGTCATGATGCATTTTTGCATAGAAAAATGAAAAAAAAAAAGATCCAGACTTTCCTGATGACCCAACATCAGACATTCACAGCTTCAATGACATGTAATGACATTTATAAAACTACAATCTATGAAAGAAAAACCACCTGAAATCATGAACGTTTAAATCTTATAAAATAACTTTATCTATGTCTAGAGGATCTAAAAACACGTGAATTGGAGCTGTGACCGACGTCTCCCGCGGTCACCCTGACGCAGGCCAGGTGTGCTCTGCGGAAGCTGCGAGGCAGGTCCCGTGCTTTCAGATGCTGGACGCACGACGTGGCTGTGTGGAAAGAACTGCGGGGTCACTGCTCTGGTTCCCACAGTGAATCCTAATTACGCAGACCGTCGAAACGACTCAGACTTATGCTAGATAGCATCTTCAATTTTCTACTTGGTAAAGACTTGTTAGGCAGAGAGAAGAAAGTATTAATTAACTTCTAGAAGGAACATTTACATTTCTCACAGAGCTCCATGAGTCCTTCAGCTTCTCTGTTCTCTGGTGACTTTGATACGATCTCACTGTGATTCATCCGAGCAGGAGTCAAATTATTCGCTTGGCAGTCTTCCGCCAGTCCTAATGATATTCTAGAGAGAATTCTGATGTCCATGTTCCCCTGCTAATAAGTTTCTCATCTTTCCATTTGCAGATGAACCCTCAGGGAATTCAGGCAGATTTCAGGGAGAGCCAAGAGAAGCAGAATGGTAGGGGCGACGTGGTTTGCACACTCGTGTGGGGCCCCGGCCTGGTGTGTGTTCAGGACAGTAGGAACGGTTTGTCCATGGCATTCTTTGCAAAGGACAAGGTCGCCACCTTGGCCTGGCCTCGTCTGCTCCATCTCCAGCAGTGCCCTGGCTTTCCGCATTTGTTAAATCAGAGGTTCACAGGGTGAGCTCTAGCCTCCCCGAGGATTCCACGTGGGCCCTTCACTTAGAGCAGCGTGAAGGCAGGGTGGGGTGCGGTGTACCCTGAGCGCAATGAAAGCCTTCTTTTTTTTTGGAGAGGTTTTTGCTATAGGGCACGTGCACTCACCAGAAAGACAGAGACAAAGAGACAGAAAGCAAGAAATCACCCCCCGGGGGGGATGGCCACGCCACAATCTCGTCTCCTCCTTTCTCCTCTTATCTTGGACACGCACGCACATGCGCCCAGCGTGAGTTTAAGCCACCGGGTTGCCCGGTGTGAGTTTGAGTCACTGGGTCTGGGACTCGAACCGCAGTTGACTACATTGGAGTCCAGCAACATAGCCATTACACCAACTGCTGGTCCCATGAAAGCCTTTTTCTGAGAAGCACCTGCTTTTCTTTTCCTCAAAGCCTTGAGGTTCCTGATTAGTGAGGGGCAGTCCTGAGCGAGTGGGGCTGGGTCTCGACTCTCCTGCCTTTCCTTTGGGAATCCCGTCTCTGGGAGCAGGTGGCAGCAGGAGCAGGGGGCAGCCAGACAGCCCAGCAGATGCGGCGTGGAGAGGACCGCCCATCACCTAGCCTGGCCTCACAGAGGGAGTCCGTTCAGTTTGCTCCAGAGGAGCCTCCATGCCGCCAACCTTCGGTCTTCTTATCCTCTTCATTAGAAAATGCAACCCAGGACCAGCAGATGGTTTAGCAATTACATTGCTGGACTCCCACAAGGCCGAGTGGTTTGAGTCCCAGATCCAGTGGCTTAAAGTTTGCACCAGCCGTGTTTACGTGCATGCCCAAAATCCCAGGAGGAGACAGGATTGGCCATTCCCCTTGGGGAGTGATTTCTCACTTTTCCTTTTTCTGATTCCCTCTCTCTCCAGCAAGCACACATGTGCTAAACCTCTCAAAAAAAAGAAAAAAAAAGAAAAAAAGAAAATGCATCCCTCCTGCCCTGCCACCATGATGTACTTTTACACACGCTATTTACATCTCCAAAGAGGAATAAAGGCTTCTGGGGAGCCAGACACGCGCGGCTTTCTACACATGAGGCATGGGCTGTCAGTCCTGGGCTGGAGATGCTTCAGTCTTATAAGGACACCATGGCCTGGAAATGAACTGGAAGACTCTCCAGCAGTGACAATTACTGAGCAGCCCCCTCCGCCCCGCTTACTTAGTTTGCTATAGGATGTGTGCACTCCCCGGGGAGAGCGGGAGGAAGAGAGAAAGCGTGAGGTCACACCGTCACACTTGGCGTTGCCACTGGAGGCTCACGGGCAGCCACCTGGTCTGCGTGAGCTCCTCTGGAGCAAGCTGAGAACGGACTCCCTCTGTGAGGTGAGGCTAGGTGATGGGCAGTCCTCTCCACGCCCCATCTGCTGGGCTGCCTGGCAGCTTCCCGTGCCTGCCGCCACCTGCCCGAGACCCTGGGATTCCCAAAGGAAAGGCAGGAGAGAGTCGAGGCCCCACCCCCACACAAGACTGCCCCTCACTAATCAAGAACGCCCTCGGGAACACCCACACCACACTTCTCTCCATTCTCCTCTAGGGATTTCAGGCATGCACACGTACACCCGGCATGCACGTTTTTTAAGTCACCAGTTCTGGGACTTGAAACCATGCAGCCAGCCATGTGAGATCCAGCTGCCTTAACCACTATGCCATCAGCTGGCCCCAAAGGCCCCAGTTTTTGGTTTGGTTTTGTTACATAAATTAACCCGTTTATTGTAGGCTAGTGGTAAGCCAAAAGTCTGTGGAGCTTCTCCTGGTCTTTCAATGCCTCAGTCTTCTGATGACGGGCGGTGCTGTGACAGCAGAAGTGGTGGTGTAGGTCCAGGCACCCCAGCTTCCGTTTTCATGCAGAAACCACAGCGCCAGATCCCCAGAGCACATCTCTCCATCTTGGTTTTGCCAAGGAGTAAGTGTACTTGGCGTGCTGGCTGATTTCAATTTTCTTCACTGTGTTCCAGAGGGAGGCACCAGAGCAGGTCCCGTATCTACCGACGATCCAACCTTCTCGGTGCCTTTGGCCGTATGTTGTCATCTAGGTCCAAGCCCAGAGAGGAAGACCAAAGGCCTCATTTCTAAAGAACTAAAGCCCTCGCTAAAACCAGGAATTCAGTAGACTGCTGATGCAGATTCTCTAATTGCAGCTCAAGGCTCCAATGACTGGCAAGCAGAGCCATCTCCTCCAGCCCCACGCCCCCTCCTCCACCAGCC
>NW_006203764.1:725871-734512 GCF_000334495.1 Tupaia belangeri chinensis
TCCAGTCCCACCCCCCTCCTCCAGCCTCACCCCCACCTCCTCCTCCAGACCCACCCCTCCATTTCTATCCGGTCTGCTCACAGGTCCAGCTGGGTTGCTGACCCAGCACTCACCACCCACTTCCCCGAGAGAAACTGAAGCACAGCTTGCTGGAGATTCTTTGACAAGTTTAATAGAAAAGCATGGAGGCACGCCTAACCTCCCCAGACAAGGTCACTGGCACAAAAACCCTCAGGGACAGGCGCTGCCAGAATTAACTCACAAAGGCCCAGCGTCCCTGTGTTGGCAATTTATTTTAAAAAACAACACCCCAGTCATCACACTGTCTTCCTTGTCCATCATTTTCCTTAACAGAAGAAATTACAAAAGAAAATGGGGAGGGAGGATATGTTATCTTTGCAGACTGACACATCCACACAGAAGTCTGAATAAAATGATTCAAAAGCTCCTCGTTTTACTCCTGAATCAGGCAAAGAACGACTGAGAATGTAAGAGCACACCCGTGTAGGACAGCATAGAACGTTGCATTATACAGCGCAGTGGTTGTGATTACGTTTACAATAGAACATTCTTAGCCCGGACACCAGACACGCGAAGGTCACCTGTCTGCTTACAGACCGGAGGGGGTGCGAGCGCTCGAGCGAGCAGGGACAACCAGAATCAGTAAGGCTTCCCGGCACTGAGTCCCGGCGGGGACGGCTCCTGTCCGCAGTGAGGACCCCGGAGCCTCACTTCGAGTCTTGGTCTTTCTTTTCATCTAAGAGAGCGGAGCGGATCCCCAACTTTTTCAGTTCTTCCACCAGGTCCCCGTTCTGGTGCATCTGCAGGAGGATGTCGCAGCCCCCCACGAACTCGCCGTTGAGGAACACCTGCGGGATGGTGGGCCAGTTGGAGTAGTCTTTAATGCCTACGAGGGAAGGACAGCTGGGTGTTACTGAATGGGCAGAGCTGGACCAAAACACAGCTTTTAACCACTCCTAGCAGAAGATGTGGGGTGCCTCCTTGCTTGCCCCACCTTGGGAGACCCACTGTTTGCTTTGAAGAGTAGGGCTTTAGGGTCCTAGGGCCCAGGGCTTGACCCTGACTCTTCCAACTACAAACTGGAAGACCGCAGATCAGCTCTCACTATCGCATCCATCTCCACCCACACCTGATGGGTTTCTGTGCAAGTCAGGTAAACACAGCTTTCGATAAGATACTTGACACCAACACCTGACACCGGGGACACTGGGTTAAAGGCAGAAAAGCAGACCGGTTAACTCTCCATGTGTCTGCCAGTCATGTTTTCGGTGAAATAAAACTTGAGGAAGTGACACAACTCCATTTTCAAATGGCCTGCCTTGACATAGCCCCACCGTGATAACTCGCCTCGCCATCAGGAAGCCTCTGCTTTCGTGCTGCCTGGGCTGGTGCGTGCCACCTTACTGATGCTCAAGACGTCCAGTCGCTGAGCTTTTCATCTTTAATACTCACGTCTACCCGGAGGAAACCCTTGTCCCATGACTGGACCATACGCCACCACCCCACTTAGTTACCCTTCTGGGCCTCCATGTGGCAGGTGACTTGGCTCAGCACAGAACCCGAAGTAATGACAGGTTTCTAATGAAGGAAGGCTGACAGGTCAACAGGTCCATGTCTGGGCCAGGCACAGGGCAGGGGAGCAGAGGGGCACGGGAGGGAGTGGAGGGGGTCCGGGGGTAGGGGTGACAGGGAGCTCTCAAAGCTCACAGCAGACAAGAGGTTGGCCCCATGCATATGATCAACCCTACGTGTGAATGGCTGTGAGGGCCAGAGAGAAGAGGTGGAATCTGCGACAAGACAACGCATTCAGATGAGGATGCTGTCTGGTTCCAGGCCGCAGCCAGGTGAGGATGCTGTCTGGTTCTAGGCCGCAGCCAGGTGAGGAAGCTGTCTAGTTCCGGGCCACAAGGATGATGGTCGAAACATAAGGAGGAAAGAAACATGGCTTCAACCAAGACACAGAAGATTGCCCTTCATCATTCTACGTCCTTTTTTACTTAAATGCTGAGACAAATACACTTTCAAAAACATAGTCAGCCAAGAAAAAGATCTGTGTTGGTTTTGTTAAAAACAGAGGGTGGTTGGGACCAGCAGTTAGCGTAATGGCTATGTCGCTGGACTCCCACGTAATTGACCGCGGTTTGCGTCCCGGACCCGGTGGCTTAAAACTCATGCTGGGCGCGTGTGCGTGCGTGCCCAAGATCCCAAGAGGAGAATGGAGGAGAAGGGACTGCGGCGTGGCCATCCCCCCTGGGGGGTGATTTCTCGGGTTCTGTCTCTCTGTCTCTCTCTGTTTGTCTGGCGAGCACATGTGCCCTATAGCAAAAATCTCTAAATAAATAAATAAATAAATAAATAAAACAGAGGGTGGTCAGGCCAAAAGGTGGCACAGAGATGAAGACAGCTGGATCCCACACAGCCAACTATGTAGTTCAAGTCCTGGACCTGGTGGCTTTAAAATCACACCAAGTACGTGTTTGTGTGTGGGTAGGCACCCAACATCCCAAGAGGGGAGTGGAGGAGAGGGACTAGGGCTTGGCCATTCCCCATGGGTGTGATTTATCTCTCTCCAGGGAGTGCAAGCACCTTATAGAAGAAAAACTTTAAAAAGGGTAGTCAACAGCATGGCCCATAATAACCTAACACTATAGACGGCATTTGTGGTTTTAAAAGGCCAAACAAAACAGAAAAGTCAACAGATTCTTCCAACAAAACACATTTATGTCATATTTTATACTGCACAACTCTGCACTGTATGCTAGTGTATAAATTTTAAAAATCGGTCCAGTGGTGATTCTCAAACTAAAAAGACCAAGGCGTGTTCCTGATACTCGCATCAATTATCACCAAACACATATTTTCCAAATAAAATGACCTGTTTGAGTCATCTCACAAATAACAGCCCCAAGATACAATGTATTTTTCTCTTAAAAGCCATTGTCTTCCAGAGAAATGGTGACTCTGCCCTAAATGACAGCCCTGAGCCGAGGGCTTTATCTTTCTTCCCCAGACTTCACACGGTAAGAGATGTTCCAATGGTCAAGGCCTCCGAAGGCACGCTTCTGAGCCACCTCATTAAACTGTTATTACAGACTGTTTTTTCTAACTGTCCAGTAAGAGAATGGCAGATCACCAGAATCCTTACATGGGGCATGGTCACACGGCAATCCCTTCTCCTCCAACTCTCCCTCTTGTTGGGCTTTTGGGCACACACGCACATGTGCCTGGTGTGTTTTTCAAGCCACTGGATCCAAGACTTGAACCATGCCTTTGGCCATGTGGGATCCAGCTACTTTAACCACCAAGCCACAGGCTGGCCCATGAGAGATGTTTTACTACTGTCTTAAGTTAACTAGAGAAGTTGAGCATATTTTCAAATACCTAACAACATTCAATAGGATAATGGCTATTTATTTAACTAGTATTTCAGCCCCTATTCCATCAGACCCTGTTCCTGAGGCAAGGAATACAATGGTGATTCAAATGAACAGAAATTGTGTTTATAACATTTCCAAGGGCATGTAAGAGTCTGCCATATGATGATAAATAAAAGACACATCAATTTCTCCACTCCAGCACCACTGAAAGCCTGCTCTGCGGCATACACAGCGCCACAGGTGGGTGCATGAACGTGCTACCACGCTCCAGAGGGCAACGCACCATGTGTGGACAAGCATGACCGCAAGCCTGTAAACAAACAAACAAACAACTAGAGAAAATAGAGTCAATTGTGTAATTGATTATGTGGAATTATAGATCATTTTCTTTACACTTTCCAGTGTTACTTTTATAAATGAATGCAAGTAGCATTCTTTGTAAGACCAGGATTAGAACACGGTGCTGACCAGCTCCTGGGACCTGATCCCTCTGTGGCTGTCTTCCTTGTGTACTTCAGATAAACAGGAGGTAGACAAGGCCCTGAGGAAGACCAGGGCACAAGGCTGCCTCCGTCACCTTTGTCCCTTGGGTCGTGGTCTCAGGACGAGGCCACTCTGCATCTCACTCCCTGGACCCTGGAGCCGACCTGGGAGACAGCATCTTCTTTGGGTTGTGGTCTCTGCAAAGCTCAGCCTTCCTGACACAAGGGGACAGGCCGATTGTGCAGAGCCCCTGTTCTGTTACTGAGGTGACCCCGGAACCCGGAAAGGTACACAGACATCTTCGGCTGGCAAAAGCAAGCATGGGAAAGCCTGGCAGTCTCTCCCGGTCAGGTGGGAGGTGCAGGGAGCAGAGGAGAAGAGCTTTAACGTTTCAGTCTTACCACAGCCGCACTAATCCCCACTGTGGAAACGCGCACACCACCTGTCCCAGCCTGTGTGCTAATACTTCCGCTAAGCTTTACTTTCCTGAGCAACAGAGGGAGTGCAGGTTATGCTCAATATATACACAACACACTTATCAACCAAAATAGTCTGGTGAAGCCCATGGTCAAGAAATTAAAGTAAATTCCTACTGCTGCTGCCTGAACACTTAAGAACAGGAAATCAGAAGTCAAATAAGACCAAAGAGAGAAACATTAATGCCATCAGTAAACATTCTCATTTTCACTCCTACTTGTTTATTGGCCACGTTCAAATGCCATCAGTAAACATTCTCGTTTTCTTTTTCACTCCTACTTGTTTATTGGCCACGTTCTAGTATATCCCATCTTCAGTTATAGTAAGTAAAACGATGTAAATTCACAAACCAAAGACCCTCGACATTTTATACTAAGCAAGGTATCAACAACGGGACCACCCCCATAGCCTGGCTAAGTGAACGGGATCCCACGGGACTGACCATGGTTTGAATCCTGGAGGCCTGGCAAACCTGCTGTGTGTATGTGCATGTAGCCGAAGCCCCGACGGGATGGAGAGATGGGGACGGGACTGCATGTGGAGTGGTCACATGCCATTGAGGGAAGGCGTGTTCTCCCTGTCTCTGCAGAGCACATGAGCCTTCTGACAATTTCAAAAAATACTATCAACAATGAACTTTTTACTAATGACTTTACTGGCAATTTGCAGGGGACTCGCTGCAAGGTCTCAGTTGAAACACTGTAGAGGGACTAGCAGTTAGCGTAATGGCTATGTCACTGGACTCCCATGTAGTCGACAGGGGTTCAAGTCCCGGGCTGGTGGCTTGAACTCACGCTGGGCATGTGTGTGTGCGTGCGTGCATGCCCAAGATCCTGAGAGGAGAATGGAGGAGAAAGGATTGAAGTGTGGCCATCTCCCTGTGTGTGTGTGTGTGTGTGTGTGTGTGTGTGATTTTTCCGCTTTCTGTCTCTCCTTCTCTCTGTGTCTTTCTGGTGAGCGCACACGCCCTATAGCATAAACCTCTCCAAAGTAAGTAAATAAATAAGAAACACTGTAGAACAGTTATTCCTGTCTTATCTTCTCAGTGGTGAAGCTGCCCCTGAATGAAGACTGCGATCTTCCCACACAAGAGAAAACCAGAGCCTGACAATGGGCAGTGAACATCCTAGCCGACCAAGAAGACAGAAGGGTCACAGGCTAACACACGGTACTGCTGACAGACCTGGTGAGGTTAAGCAGCCTTCTCACTCCCTCTGCACGCCTCCAAGGCTCCACCCACCACCCTACCCCCAATGGCAAATGGAAGACCGGCTTCTGTAAAGAGTAGATAATGGGGGAGGGGGAGAATTACCTAAAGAACCATAAAGCACTAATAATAAAATAACTACCATTTACTGGGTGCCCTCTGTGTCAGATGAGATGATATGCATTTCCTAACCTTTTTTCTTTCTCTTTTTTTCTATACAAAAGCTTGGCCAAGTTGGATCTCATCCTCAGTTTACAGAAAACGAAAATGCAGTTAAGTGACCTGGCCACAGAAGAGGATTCCAACCCCAAGTCTTTCCATACCACTAGTGTCTCTTCAGTGCCAGGAATGTCATGATTACTCATTTCAAACGTATCAATAGCATGACGGCCCATGACGACCCATCCTGACACAGAGTCGGGAACTGCACCATGACTTTGAGGGGGCACCAGGCATGCGAGACTGGGAATTCAGCCCCTGAGGGTCCCGGGCTCCACCCACCAGGAGGAACAGGTACAACCTTCCCATTTCTCCACCAATCTTTACCAACAATTGCCAAAGAGGGGGCCCTAGTGCCTGGCCTCTTCTCGCCCACTCTGACAAAATGGGAGAATACACACACACACACACACACACACACACACACACACGGTACCTGGCACCCCGCTGGCTACTAAAGATGCTAACTGGCAGCTGGGTCTCCCTCCTCCCCAGGGTCCTGGCCCCTCAAGTTGCAAGCTTGGGCAGGAGCCCCTGGGTCTCCGCACCCACAAGCCTCGCTGAACCCCAGTGTCCACATGTTATCACCCCCTCCAGTATCTAAAACTAAATGCCAGGCCTGCCCCCCACCCCCAACTAGAGACAGCAGCTACAAGACCAGCCCCACTGTAGTAACAACCCAGTCCTTGTGTGACAGCAGAAGGTCCCTGACACCCTGAGCTGTGAAACAAGAGGACTTGGCTGGCCCCTGCCCTCCTCAACAGAACCAATCCCTGATCCCAAAACAGGCTCAGGGTTTTCCTTACAATGTCCCAAAGTGTCCCGAAGTGCCTGCCTCATACTGCATGCTCATGGTGAGCTCCCTCTGTGCCCTACAACCCCAGGCCTGCAGGGCAGGGAGTCGGGTTGTGTACCGCCCACCTCGGACCCAGCCAGAGACAACGCACCCTGAAACGCCTACTTTAGCTCAAAGTGAGAAAGTTGCACCCCTAGAACTTAGCCCATTACAAAGCCCCAGATCTTCAAACCCTGTTCAAGTCAAAACCCTCTAACTCGTCCGAATCCCCAAACAGACGCTCCTCACCATCTCCATGTGGACGATCTACCTAGCGCAGTCCCACGATGCAGAACCCCTCAGCTTCCTGCAGCGACCCTCCTGGTCCCATATAGGACCCAGGGCCTGACCAGGGCAGCTGACCCCTGACCCGCACAGCGGCCTGCGCGGTCATCCCCACCTTCGCAGTCCGCATTTAATTCCTTGTTGGAGTCCGGGGTCGTCCAGCACGTTGTAGGCCGCGTAGTCGCGGACGCCGTGCAGCCGCAGGATCTGCACCACTGCGTTGCTGAAGCCGACTGGGGCTGCTCCCGCCTCCCCTTACGGAAGATTGCCACCTTGTCCTTCTTCACCAGCGCGTCCAGCTGCTCCAGAGCCGCCACCACCTGCGCCCTAGCCTGTCGCCAGCTCGCCTGTACCCCACAGGCCGCCACACCGCTGCCCGCAAGCCCGTACCCCACAGGCCTCCTCCCGCGCCGCGCCCCCAGCAGAGGAGAACCGCTGCCGTTAGTCTCAGGGACCCACTCATCCCCGCACGCTGGCCAGAGACCTAGACGGCCAGGGACTTCAGCTCGAATCTCCCTAAATTGGTCATTTTCTTGGTTGACTTTTGTTCTTTTATTTCTTTATGTGCCTTTAGTTTTCCTGGCGGAGCACTCCTTTCACAACTTCTGGAAGAGTGGGTCTGCTATTGGCAAATTCTTTTAGGTCTTGTTTATCTGAGAATGCTTTTATCCTTTCTTTCCATATGAAAGATAATCTTGCTGGGTATAGTATTCTTGGTTGGAACTGTTTTTCACTTAACACTTTGAATATATTTTCCCATTCTTTCCTCATATTTTTTCGGATGAGAGGTCTGACATTAGCCTGATGGGATATCCTTTGAAAGTAACTTGACGTTTCTATTTTGCCAAATTTAGTATTTTGTCTCTGTCTGTGGTTTTGGTCAATATGGCTATGATGTGCCTTGGAGAAGATCATCTTGAATTGATTCTATGTGGGATGCTTTGTATTTCTTGGGTCTGGATGATTTAGTGCCTCTCTATGTTTAGAACAAGATTTCGTGGAATAGATTATCCATGTCCTTATTAGTTTTCTCACCTTCTGGGATACTGATTATCTGGATGTTTGGATGCTTAATGCTGTCTAGTATTTCTCCTATCACACTGCATATCAGTCCAGTCAAAGACATTATCATTAGCAAACAATAATCCATTTTTGTGTCCATTAAATATTTTGCTTCCCTCCCTTAAATTCCCATTGTCCATCCTTCTTCTGCACTGTCTTTAGTTTCCTATTATTATATATATTTTTCAAGAAAAGTGGTTGTGAGAGGTGGTCCTTGCGCCTGAGCACCTCCTGCAGCTTTGCTATTGGCCGTAGGCAACCGCTTTGTCAGCTGATTGGAGGAAGTGCACGTCTATCAGAGTCACGCTGCGGCACAACGCGAGGCAAAACGAAGGAGAAGACGAGTTTCCTCCCGAGGGCTGGCGGCCAGCTGGGAAGCTCCGGGACCACTGGGAAAGGAGCTGGGCGGGGCTTCGCCAGATCCGCGGAACGCCGGGAAGGTGTCACTTCCGGATGGAGGTTCCGGTTCCGGTGTCGCGGCAGTCGAGTTGCCGTGGCAACGTGACTTTCGGGAGCGTGTTGCAGTATCCCAGGACTTATCCTGGATAGGGCGGACCCGCGTCCACCTGTCCCGGCTTCCGTGGGCGTCCCCGGTGCCTCTCGAGGGCCGCCGGGCGGGGAGCGGGGTCGGGCCGGGCGCTGGCGGCCGGGGCTGCCGGGGTGCCTGGCCCCCCC
>NW_006203764.1:734537-749894 GCF_000334495.1 Tupaia belangeri chinensis
TCCCTGGCCTGCCCGGTGGTTCCGGCCTCTGGCGCCTGGATGTTTCTAGAGAACAACTTTTTATTTACAAGTCTGTGAGGCTCTCGGCTGTTTCGCGGCCTCTGGGTTTCGTTGGGATCTCGCCGGCCCTCCAGCCCACGTAAGCCCTCGGCTCGGCTTAGGGGAGGTTCGCTGGATGGGAATTAGAGGAATTGGTTCTTTTCAACCAAAGCTGTCGGAGCAGCGGCTGGATGCCGGGCGGCGCCGGCGCGGAACCCCGGGGAGACCTGGTGCTGCAGGCGGTGCCGGAAATGACCCGCAGGGGCGGGGAGAGCCCGCGGGCCTCGGAGCGCCACCGCTCGCGTGCCTTTACCAGCCCGTTTCGGACTTCCTCCGCCTTCCCGCCGTATCCTCAGTGTGGACCGTGGTGCAATCAGTCTGCAGAATGGCTGTGTGTTCTGTAGTCTTGGGGTCGCGCTGGGTTGGTGGTACCCTAGAGCACACCAGACTTGCAGAGACAGCATACCCCAGAGGAAGCTGAGGCATGCCTGCTCGAGAGCCAGCGGTTCCATGTGCAATGTTCCTCTGATAGTTCCTGGGTACTGTTGCCACGGCGATAATGGCTGTGCCGTGTCATTATCTATCCACCAACAGTAAGAGAAGCCTTGCAGTCGAGATATTGTTTAGCAGATGGAGTGGTTTCTGTGTGACACTAAGTACTGCAACAAATTACTTTGTTAAAAGCCTTGAGTGTTTTAAGTTCTTACTGGGGTTGATCTGGTTTTGCTTTGGGAGTGCTCAAACTTAAAATCAGATCAGTACATGTCAGCAAATGAGTCTTCCGGGTAATTACCCAGCATGAAATGTGAGCCTTGGAAACTATGTGAGTAAACTCGGGACATTGCCACAGTGTCCTGCTTTTAAGCCCGTGGATCTCACCCTCATCCATCGATGCTTACCAACTTTGTAATGTGGGACCCGAAGTCCATCAGATTCTTAAAGGAATCTTTTTGGTTTTTTTTCAGATTCTTGGATTCCAGGAAAACCAAAGGAACAAACATCATGGACAGAAATATTTAGGAAATGCTATTATGCAGAAGCATCACTTGTTTCAGAAGTCCAGTATCTGGTACACTTAACACTAGAGCGACTGTTTATTTCCAAAGTCACCCAAGTTTTATTCATGCTGATGATGTGGTTTTGTTTGTAATAAATATTACAACCGGTTTCTGAACATAGTTATTGCCTACTCTAAACTGGTGTAACTCTGCTTCATGTTGGCTGGGAGAGGGAGAAGAATTTGCCGACTTATATTTGAGGCTGTGAGATCTAGAATAGTAAGAGTGCTCTACCCTAACCTACTGTGTAATGTTGGCTTCCGAAGTTTGGTCATCTTTTTTAGTTGTGGAATACATTATTAAGTTGAATACAGTTGTTAAAAATAATCCTTGAGCAGTAAGAAAACAAGGCCTATGATATCCAAAATTACAGTAGATTTCTATGTTTCATAGAATATGATAACACACATATGGAATGCGATGACTATATGCTATGGGTATAGAAAAGTATGTCGGCACTTCTTCAATGAACTAGGAATTTTGACTTTGATAGTAAGGGCAGGAAAAGAAATCATGTATCTAAACCAAAAAAAAAAAAAAATGGAAACAATATGTCTAAGTTTAAATTTGTAATAAAACACAATGAAATTTTTTTATAGAGAGAGATTTTTGCTATGGGGCACATGGACTCATCAGAGAGACAGAAAGTGAGAAATCACCCGTAGGTGGGATGGCCACACTGCAATCCCTTCTCCTCTATTCTTCTCTTGGGATTTTGGGCACAGATGCACATACTCCTGGCATGAGTTTAAAGCTACCAAGTCCGGCACTCGAACCGTGGTCCCCTACTTGGGAGTCCAGCTTCTTCACTGCTATGCCACCTGCTGGTCCCAGCACAACCAGATGTACAGTGAAGTGTTTGTGTGTTGTGCAGATTCCTTTCTGGTTTTGATTTAATACTCTTGGAATATCAGTATCAAACATCAGTAATCTTAAGGATGAAAGAAAACAGTATTCAAAATATTTCTTCCAAAGCATTAAATCGTTTTATATGACTTGGCATCTTGGTTGTGAGATTTCTCTGTAGAAATCCTATGATGAAAACTTGATAAAAGATACTTCTGAAATAGTTGTTAGAAATCTGCACTTCTGTGCTAATGTTTGTACAGATATGATGAATGACCTCTTACCAGTTTGTGATCTCAGCCTGCGGATATTAATGGAGACTACACAGAAACCAGAGACTTAAGATTTTAGTCAGATTCAACACCAAGCTAAATAAACATGTGATGTAAATATGCTGACTCAGGCTTCCTAAAAAAATGTTTTCCTATACAGTAAAGACCTTTTCCACCTCCTTGTCCAGAAGCAGATTCACCATTGAACCCACAGTGAAAACGCTTACACGTTTGAAGTGGCCTCTGAATCAGCTTCCAGTGGGTGAAGAGCTAGAGTCAGGATTACTGAGTTTCAGACGATGTTTTATCTGAACACAGTATGTTGGTGTTCCCTGCTCTTTAATGCTCTGGGCTGTGTTCTTGTTTACTCCACAATAACTGATTTTTAGAGAGGGTGTGTTTCCTAAGAATGTGCGATACAGAAGTGTTCCTCACAGCTCACTACAGCATTCGGTGACTGCCAGTTTAATACAGAAGTGGCTTCTTGAGTTGCCAGGGGGATAAGCCGCCAAACATTCCTGAACTGGGACACAGAATTCCATCCACCTGGGCTGGAACTCAAAACCTTTCTCTCAGCACTTCGTTATTATCCAGTAATTGTAGAGAGTCACCACAACCCTGAGATTAACATAATACATAAGGAACCAAGGCAGAGCCCAGTCCTCCGAGAGGATTTCCTAATCCAGAGAGAGGTGTCTTTGGATTTTGACTATCCCTATCTGACAGCACAGCTGGTTTGTAAATGCTTTCTGGCCATGGGAGTGGCCTCAGCTTCGCTATCTCTGTTGAGCACACCAAGATGGCGCAGGCAGGAAGGCAGGCCTCCTTAGGGCCAGTGACGCATGTCATGCAGGGCTTGCCCTCATCGGCCCTCGGTGACTGGATACATAAAGGGGAGGCCGGTCTTTTCAGACTGGGAGATCGGTGAGCATTCGTGGAAAGCCTGGATGTCAAAAGAGAATCTGATGCTATCTTGGGACTTGGAGCATAGGGGTGTGATCCCAGGTATTAGTCCCAAGTATCACGAAATACCAATGAGTTATTTTTTATTTTTCCACCTCCTATCTTTCCCTTCCTAGATTTGGAAATGTATTTGTGATGACTTCTAAATTATATTTTAGATTTCTGTATGTAAGGGCTACAGTTTTGTTTTTGTTTTTATAGACCACAGATTAGTTCATTTTTAACACCCATCATGCCATGAATTCATAGGGAATAGGTTCCAGTAGTTGAGGCTCCTTTCCATTGGTTCTCACAAAGTGCTTGTCTGGGTGGAGCAGACTGGTGCTTTAGATGAACCCAGGTACCTTTCTCTTTGGCTTCTTTCTTTTTCTGGTCATTTTTCTTCACACGTTTTAGGAAGCTCTATGCCCTTAGAATGCTTGATATGCTCAATACGCACACTAATTCTCTTGGCAAGAATCTTGCCCTTAACGTGTTTGTTTATAACAATACCAATAGCATGCTGGGTAACATTGTAGACTCTTCCAGTTTTGCCATGGTCACACTTGTGAGACTTGCCTTTCTGAATGGTATCCATTCCCTTGATGTCTACAATATCACCTTGTAGATTGGCAAATATGTTGCCAAATGAACCACTCCATGTTTTCTAAAAGGCCTAGAGAACATATATGGGGTCCCTCTCTTCTTTCCCTTTGTGTTTTTTTGTTTGTTTGTTTGTTTGTTGTGTGTGTGTGTGTGTGTGTGAGAGCTGCCAGGTCTGGGACTTGAACCATGGTCGGCCATGTGGGAGTCCAACACCTTCAACCACCATGCCACCTGCCGGCCCCTTTCCCTTTGTGTTTGTCATTTTGGTTAATTACTGGAAGATGGTGGTTCTGGCCAAAAGGGGTAAGGACTGCAGTTTTAATTTATTAATTTATTTTTTTGGAGAGTTTTTTTGCTAGGGCACATGCACGAGACAGAAAGCGAGAAATCACACCCCGGGTGGGGGGGATGGCCACACCGCAATCCTTTCTCCTTCATTCTCCTCTGGGAATCTTGGGCACACGTGCACACGTGCCCGGCGTGAATTTAAGCCACCAGATCTGGAACTTGAACCACGGTCAACTACATGGGAGTCCAGCAACATAGCCATTACTCCAACTGCTGATTCCAGGGCTACAGTTTTAAGGAATCTGTGGTCTGTCCTGCTTCTAAATAACCTAAAAGGATACCATCTCACATATATGTTAATACTTTGTTCTTCAGACAGCTCTTGTGTACATGTATTCATTTGAACCTTACATTGACCCTACAGTTCTCAGATATTTTGGCCTCCAAATAACGTTCTCTTTTAAATATTTACCACAATTTGCTAGGCTTTCACCCTTTGTTGTTCCAGTAAGTTTTATTGTCTTCATGTGCAGAAAATGAAGTATCTGGGGCTGACTCCATTGACTGGTGGTTACTCAGCATTTGCAATGTTGGGTATGCTAATCATCCTCAATGACCATTGACTCTCCAGACTCCCACATGAGTGCAGTGGAAGTCCTGTACCCAGTGGTTTGAGAAACACAGCAGGCACATGCATGTGTGTGCCTCAAATCCTGAAAGGTGGAAGAATTGGAGAAGGGATTCCGACTGACCATTCCCTGTAGGGGAGAGGTGCTTTCTCTTTTCCCTCTCTCTGATTCTCCTTGGTAAATGTACATGCCCCCTAACAAAAAGAAAAAAAGAGAACTCAGAAAATAAAAAATCCAAATTACCTTTGCAAACTCACATGTATATAAACATCTGGAGGGAGGGTTTTTTTTTTTTTTTAACTTTATTTATTTTAATTTGACCAGAAAGGGACAAAGTGTGTGTGTAAGAGGAGAAGAGAGAGAGAGAAAGTAAGAAAGCAAGCCGCCAGGTCCAGGACTCAAACCATGGTTAGCCATGTGGGAGTCCAGTGCTCTTAACCACACACCACCTGCTGGCCCCAGAGAGGATTTTTCTGCTTTGTAACATTCAAATGACAGCAACATCAATCCAAACAGCTAATGGAAACTAAGCCATAGAACACTGATCACTTTTGTCCCTTGTTGCTTTCTCACTTTGAGGATAGACTCGGCTACTTGTCTTTAAAGTATTCCATCTATTGGACTTTGTTCTATTGGGTACTTTGTTTTATTCCCAGGAAAGTGCCTGAATCATATCTCCTGTAAGGCATATTAAGAACTAAGTGGACGGGACCAGTGGTTAGCGTAATGGGTATGTCGCTGGACTCCCACGTAGTCGACCGTGGTTTGAGTCCTGGACCCGGTGGCTTAAACTCATGCTGGGCGCGTGTGCGTGCGTGTCCAAGATCCCGAGAGGAGAGTGGAGAAGGGATTGTGGCGTGACCATCCCCCCTGGGGGGTGATTTCTCACTTCTGTCTGTCCGTCTGTCTCTGTCTGTCTTGCAAGCGCACACGCCCTGTAGCAAAAACCTCTCCAAAAAAAAAAAAACAACAAAAATAAAGAACTAAGTGGTGGTTGTGGTGGTTGGGCCAGCAGGTGGCGTGGAGGATAAACCACTGGATCCTATTGGCCAGCTACACAGTTTGAATTCCAGACCCAGAGGCAAGATCCCTAGATAAGAATGAAGAAGGGATTGTCGCAGTATAGCCATCCCCTCGTGAGTAATGATTTCTCACATTACTTCTGTCCCTCTAGTGAGCTCATGTGCCCTATAGCAAAAAGTTAAAAAAAAAAAAAAATCAAGGAGTAAAACTTGTTAAACCCTTTGGTTAAGTGTGATGAAAGAATTGTTTTCATTTTCTTGACTGCCTGTTTAATGAATGATTTTAATGTTTCATATCATGTGTTTCTTTTTTTTACCAGCAGATAGTTTGTATAACTCAAATTGTCATTGCATTCCAAAGACTTCTGAAAAGGTGTAGACTACAGGATATAAAAAGCAAGGAGCCAGCACTGTTCTGTGTCAAGCCCGTTGTAAAGACTTGTCTGTTAGGGGAAGTTTATGTCTCCTGGTTATCACTGAGTTTGCAGCCAGAAGAGCATTTAGGAAGTTGGGTGTTTTTTTGAATGGTTGTTAAGATGTATTGCCAAGGCCATAAATATCCTTTGTGATGAGTCAAACTTCAGTGTTCTGCGGCCTGTGAGCCTTAATAACTTCATGCCTTTGAAATTAAGACTTTCCCAACACAGAGTAATGAGTGTTTGCAATGATGGGTTGGCTGGTCGTCCTCACTGCCCATTGGTCACGTACTAAGAAGTCATGGCGTACCTCATAAAGACCTCATACTAGAAACTAAATCTTGCTATCATGGGATTCCATTACTCCAAATTTCCTCAACAATTCAGCTCGCAAAGAAAGGGAAATTCACTCCAGTTTCATCGTGGGGACGGGTTCAAGTTTGAAAAGGGATAAAGTAATTAACTGCTCGTTATCCTTTGCAGGAGAAAATTGGAAGATTTTAAATAGTGGGGTTTTTTTTTTCTATTTTTATGGCCAGAAAAATCCCATATGTTAATTCTGAATTTTATATTGGGTCATTGGGAAAGTCACGACATGTTTTTACATAGAACAGGACTTTCCCGACGACCTGATACTTTCTGAAAGTGTAGCTTAGTCAGGTCAAATTGATACCGAATTTCAGGGAGCCAGTCAAATTAAAATAAAGTTAAATAAAATAATTATTTTTAAAAAAGACTATTGTAAACCAATTATATTCTTTAAAGAAGGAGGGAGCTTTTATTTGACTTGGAAATAGGGCAACCGAGAGAGTTTTGTATTAGATGTTTGGAGGAGGCCCAGCCAGGGCACTGCACCAGAAGTTGCCACTCGTAGGTGGAGGCCACATGGGGGGCCTGGGTTCAACTGCCGGCCCACCTAAAAGTCCCATGTGTGTTGCACGCCTGTGTTTCCAGCTGCTCTGGAGGCTGAGGCAGGAAGGTTACAGCATGGGGAGTCCCTCTCTTCAAAAAAATAAAAACCAAAACCAACACGCAACAGTATCTCACTGCTCAAATGCCAGGTCCCTGTACAGGACTGTGGGTTTGGTTCCCTGGTCAGCCTGTGCATGTTGGCTGCATGCCATGATCCCACTAGTGGGAGATGCTGGGGGGGATCATGGCATGAGGCCCTATTGAGAGTGTTTGTCTTTCAAGAAATAAAACTTTAAGAAATACCACATGCACATACACAAATCTTTTTTAAAAAGGTCTTGAGAAAGTGCCATACTGCACATCTTCCCTCCCCAGGTCCACGGAGGGCTGGCATCTTAGCGCTGCCTCAGGGCCCACTGAGTACACGTCAGTGCAGGGTGATGTTCTCACGGGGTCATCTCATCCCGCAGGGACAGCCCTGGGTGATTCACACGTCCTGCTGTGATTTCAAAACTAACTTCATCTTCCAAAGTCATTTTTTATCTTAGTGCATTTTATGACTTTGCCTCACCGAGGAAGGTAGGTAGGGGGCGCTAGTCTATGTTCTTCAGGAAGCTGGGGCAGCCAGGAGCCAGTGAGGTCTCTATAATTACATACAGTGCCTGGGAATTAATCCGTGTGCCCACTTGTAGGAAGTCTCTCTCTCCCAAGCCCTATTCCTATCTAGGGAAGGGTTAACTGGCTTCATTTTCAAATATTATGGCCACAAATTGTAAAAGGCTAACAACAAAAGCATGGGTAAGCAATGGCTGATAGGATAGGTCAGGAGGTTTCAGAATTAAGAAGCAGGGGACCAGCATAATGGCTATGTCACTGAACTCCCATGTAGCCGACCGTGGTTCAAGTCTCGGACCCGGTGGCTTAAACTCACGCCGGGCGCGTGGGCATGTGTGCCCAAGATCCTGAGAGGAGAAGGGATTGCGGCATGGCCATCCCCCTGGGGGGGAGGGGTGATTTCTCACTTTCTGTCTCTCTGTGTCTCTCTGTCTTTCTGGCAAGCGCAGAACCTCTCCAAAAAAAAAAAGTTAAGAAGCAGGTGCCTGGAATTTTTTTCTTTGAAGGAGCATTCTGAGCACCTTCAACGTGAGGGGGGCAAGCAGCCTTCACTGGTGGCCGTTTCTTGCCTAAGAGGTGTTTGTCGTCGTAAGTCACCGAGGAAAGACACCACGCTCCACATGTTCTAGGTGAGTAGTCAAGGCCGGCAGCCCCATCACCTAGTAGCCACTGAGGGAACCAGGTTCCATGTGGCCGAATGTATGGTTCGAATCCCATCAAGGGGATTGTACTTTATTTATTTATTTATATTTTAATTTTTAGATTTTTGCCATAGAGCATGTGCACTTGCCAGAGAGAGACAGAGAGAGCTAGTGAGAGGGAAAGCCCCTGGCTGTGGGCGGATGGCCACGCTGCAGCTTCCTCCTGAGTATTCTGGGTATGCTGCACTTACACATGTCCCGTGTAAATTTCATGCTGCCAGGTCCGGGACTTGAGCCGTGGTCGGCCATGTGGGAGTGCAGTGCCTTAATCATTATGTACCTGCTGGCCTCCAGAGCTCGTACTTTGAAGGTAGCAGTCACCACATCTGGTGACGGGCTGGTGGTGAGGACGGGCTGGTAGATCAGGAGGGATTTAGGCTCATGGCCAGGCTTCTGCTTCCAGGGTGGTGGCTCCTCCTCGCTGACACAGGGAAAACAGGGAGAGAAAGGACTGAAAAGAGGGGGTTGAGAACTCCTGGACATTCTGATTCTCCAGGAGCCTAAGGTCATCGAAACCAGGCTCTACCTGAAACAGGGGAGGCTATCCAGGTCATTGCTTCTACTGCCTGGATCTGTCCCTGGGAGGTTTGGGCAGGGAGAGGGAGAAGAACCCTGGGGGATGAATGGAATTAGGGGAGGACAGCCGGGACAAGACAGGAGGCAGGAGGAGAAATGAGCCGGTACGTTCAGGAGGGACGGGAGGATCAGCGATACCAGAAGCCACGGGGAGAGGCCAGGCATGGGCCCGGCGCCTGGGTTTGCCAGTGGAGGTAAACAGGGTGGTGGGCCAGGCAGCCAGGGCAGTGTCTGACCTTGGACGTGTCACTGACCTCTCAGGCTCTGCAGGAAGGTGCTGGGGGGCGGGGGATCTGCTGAGCCGAGCAGATCAGGCTGAGTCATTTTGTGAGGGTTCTCAGTGACGCCAAAGAGCGTTTCTGTTTGATGAAACAGCCTCCCTGCTGAAGCCGTGGGCCAATCCCGTAGTGGTAGCCTTAGCAGAGACCTTTGAAATACACCAGGACACCAGGACAACGCCGCCTTCCCTCCTGCCCATTGGGGGTTGGTCACCTCTGCATGTTTATTTTTTTTTTTTAAGATTTATTTATTTATTATTTTTTCATATGAGTTTTTGAGTTTTGACATAGAGAGAGAGTGTGTGTGAAAGCAAGCCACCAGGTCTGGGACTTGAACTGCTGTCAGCCCTGTAGGAATTCCACTGCCTTAACCACCACGCCACCTGCTAGCCCGAAGCATGGTTTTTCAGTTAACCAGGCATGTTGGGTGGCACCTGCCGTCCTTCTCTGCACACCAACTCTAATAGCGAAGATGACATCGGGTTTTAGCAATTCCCGGCACAGGCCAGGCACAGCTGCTGCAGCAAGGACCTGCAGCTGCACGTCTGGAAGCGTCTGCTCTGGTGTGCTGGTGCTAGTGTCCGCAGCAGGATTCTAAGGTTGTGTGGAACTAAGGCTACCGCAGCGGGACTCAGCCTGCTCCGTTAGGGCAGTGTCCTGGCCCGTAGAGAGAAGTCAGCAAGAGCAACGGGGTCTAAGAGGACACATGCGCTTGTCTAACATGTGTAAGCTCATGCCGCTCAAATGAAGGGTGAGCCGGGCCTCACGCGAGCGCCTGTCCAACATTTGTAAGCTCATGCTGCTCAAATGAAGGGTGAGCCGGGCCTCACGCGTGGGCTTTCCCAAGAGCAGAGCACGGCCTGCTCATCTGGGGACGTGTGGGGGTGGCGCCGATGCCCGCCTGTGTGTCTGCCAAGTCCGCCCCACCCCCGCTTCCTGGGCACTCCGCCTATCGCACAGCGCTGCATTATCACATGCTCAGAACAGCCCAGCCTGCCAAGCAAGGAGAGGACACTTAGGCAAGTTTCAAAAGCATGTCTCCATGGAGCAAAAAAAACTAACGCGTTCTCCTCCCCGGTGAGAGGTCTTCCTACTCTCCACCTCTTCCTGAGTTGGTTTCTGTCGCGAGCTTCTGTTTGCAGGCATAGTAAGCGGCATTTAACTGAGTACAAGAACACATTTGCACAGAACATCAAGGGTGGCACATTTTCACTGCCATTCACCGTGATCCTCATGGCCACTCTGACAGGGAGCACAGAGCAGGGGCTGGCCCGGTTCCTTAGATGGGAAGACAGGAGGGGCAGGTGGCTCACCTCGCTGAGCCCACTGGGGATGCGGACCAGGGAGATGAGGGGCAGCAGGCCTTGATCCCCTGAAGGGCTCCCCCTCCCCTCCCATTGGAAACACCAGCACTACCAGGGCTGCATTCAGATTTCAAAACAAAACAAACACGCAAATAAGCCAGGGCAGAGTCTGCTGCTTACGCGGAATGATGAGACTCGAAGGGCCAGCCCCCTCAGTGGCGTGAGTCAGGCTCTGTGTGCTTAACAACCAAGACAGCAGCTGCCTGCGTCAGGATGCGACTTCCCTGGGATGTGGCCTTCAGAGAAAACAAGACCACATCGTTATCTGAGTTGGGCTCAGTCGGCTGTGCTCCATGGCATAAAGTTAGGCAGGGCCAGCAGGTGGTGTGGGTAAGGCGCTGGATTCCCATATGGCTGATCTGTGCGAGTGCGGGACCTGGTGGCTTGCTTTCTCAAGCTTGCTCTCTGTCTGTCTCTGGTGAGCACGTGTGCCATACAGCAAATTAAAATACTAATAATAAATTAAAGAAACAAACAAACAAAAAGCTAGGGGTCAGCAGGTGGTGTGGTGGTTGAGGGACTGGACTCCCACGTGGCTGCACGCAGTTCCAGTCCCAGACCTGGCAGCTAGAAACACAACCAGGAACATGTATGTGCATGCCCAAAATCCCAAGAGGAGAATGGAGGAAAAGGAATTGTGAAGCCAGCCCCCCTGGGGGGTGGTTTCTCTCTTTCTGCATCTCTGTCTCTCTGTCTCTTCAGTGAGCACATGTGCCCTATAGCAAAAATCTCTTTTTAAAAATGGCTAGGTAGGAATGCTTGCTACACACAAAGATGAAGCACTGTTACACATACACACTGGCCTTCCAGGCAGGAGCTCACCCTCTGGCAGCAGATACATCACACAGGGTGTGCACCTGTTCCTAAAGCCAGTGCTTTTTTTTTTTTTTTTTTTGGAGAGATTTTTCTCTATAGGGCACGTGCGCTCGCCAGACAGAGAGAGACATAGAGACAGAAAGCGAGAAATCACCCCCCAGGGGGGATGGTCACGCTGGAATCCCTTCTCCTCCATTCTCCTCTCGGGATCTTGGGCACGCACGCACACGCGCCCGGCGTGAGTTTTAAGCCACCGGGTCCGGGACGTGAACCGCGGTCGACTACGTGGGAGTCCAGCGACATAGCCATTACGCTAACTGCTGGTTCCCAAGCTGGTGCTATTTTTTAAAAAAAATCTATTTTAACCTCTCATCGATAACGTTGACCCAGATAGACCTCCTTAACATTCTGCGTACATTTCTGTGTGAAAACGAACCTGAGAAACGAATGGTGTATAATCATGAGAAAATGGCCCTTCACATTGCTCCCAGCAGACTTCATAGGTAGGGAGTGTGGGTGCTGGGTCAGACTGTCTGTTTGTACCCTAGATGAGTGACCCAGCCGCTTTGCGAGGGTGGGCTAGTTGTTGCCGTCTCTGATCCCTCAGTTGTAAATGGGGTGGTAACAGTAGCTACCCCGAAGGTGGCTTGGCACATGGTAAGCCCTAGCAAATGGTAACTATCATCAGTATTTCCATCATCCAAGAGAGAACGCAGCTCACCTGCCCAGAGGGCCTTTCTCCAACACTCAAGCCCTCTCCCCTGTCCCATCTCCGCATTCCCAGGAGCCAGTTCTGCACCACACGGTCTAGTCTGAGGACAGGCAGTGCTGTTTATTGTTTCAATATGTCATGCATTTGCGGGGGGCAGGAGAGGTTTTTTTGCTATAGTCACCAGAGTGACAGAGACAGACAGAAAGCGAGAAATCACTCCACACAGGGATGGCCACTTCACAATCCCTTCTCCTCTATTCTCCTCTCGGAATCTTGGGCACACACGTGCATACGCCCGGCGTGAGTTTAAGCCACCAGGTCCAGGACTCGAACTGTGATTGACTACATGGGAGTCCACTGACATAGCCATTATGCCATCTGCTGGTCCCTGTCATGTATCTTTTTGAAGGATTTTGCCACAGAGTGCATGTACTCACCAGAGAGAGACAGAGAGGGAAATGGGAAATCACGTCTCAGTGGGGATGGCCACACCACAATCCCTTCTCCTCTCTTTTTCTGGGATTTTGGGCATGCACACATACGTACTTGGTGTGATTTTCAAGCTTCCGGGTACGGGACTTGAACTGCAGTCAGCCACGTGGGAGTCTAGTGTTGTAATAACCACACTACCCGCTGGCCCCCAATGTTTCATGTCTCTAATGTTGCTGCCCCAGTAGACTGTAAATTCCTTTATGGCAGCAACCACGTAATATGCTTTCATTGGATCTCCACAACCCAAGGCCTGACCGGCAGCAGTTCCTGGACATGGAAATGCCCCTGGAGTGTGTTCACCAGAGGAGTGTGTGGGAGAGTCTAGCTGTGTGGCATCGCGTACGGGAGCTGTAACCAGCAGGGCAGATTCAGGCTTGAAGACTGAGGTTGGCCCACGAGCCTGTGCAAAATGTTTAGCCCAGCTTTATTCACAATAGCGGGGACTGGAAACAACCCTGATGTCCTTCTGCAGTGGATGGCCAAGCTGTGGAGTGGGACGGACTCCACTCAGCAGTGGAAGGCTGAGAACTGCAGTTGCAACACCTGGATGACTCCTGGAACCAGGCTGCATGAATGAGTGGAAAAAGCTGACCCTCTTCCCCCCAAAAAAAGGGACCAGCAGTTGGCATAATGGCAGTTCGAGTCCTGGACCCAGTGGCTTAAACTCACGCTGGGCACATGTGCGTGCATGCCCAAGATCCCAAGAGGAGAATGGAGGAGAAGGGATTGTGGCATGGCCATCCCCCCTGGGGGTGATTTCTCACATTTCATCCCTCTCTCTCTCTTTCTGGTGAGGAAACACATCCTATAGGAAAAACCTCTCAAAAAAAAAAAAAAAAAAAGAGCACAATCCCTTCTCCTCTATTCTCCTCTCGGAATCTTGGGCACACACGTGCATACGCCCGGCGTGAGTTTAAGCCACCAGGTCCAGGACTCGAACTGTGATTGACTACATGGGAGTCCACTGACATAGCCATTATGCCATCTGCTGGTCCCTGTCATGTATCTTTTTGAAGGATTTTGCCACAGAGTGCATGTACTCACCAGAGAGAGACAGAGAGGGAAATGGGAAATCACGTCTCAGTGGGGATGGCCACACCACAATCCCTTCTCCTCTCTTTTTCTGGGATTTTGGGCATGCACACATACGTACTTGGTGTGATTTTCAAGCTTCCGGGTACGGGACTTGAACTGCAGTCAGCCACGTGGGAGTCTAGTGTTGTAATAACCACACTACCCGCTGGCCCCCAATGTTTCATGTCTCTAATGTTGCTGCCCCAGTAGACTGTAAATTCCTTTATGGCAGCAACCACGTAATATGCTTTCATTGGATCTCCACAACCCAAGGCCTGACCGGCAGCAGTTCCTGGACATGGAAATGCCCCTGGAGTGTGTTCACCAGAGGAGTGTGTGGGAGAGTCTAGCTGTGTGGCATCGCGTACGGGAGCTGTAACCAGCAGGGCAGATTCAGGCTTGAAGACTGAGGTTGGCCCACGAGCCTGTGCAAAATGTTTAGCCCAGCTTTATTCACAATAGCGGGGACTGGAAACAACCCTGATGTCCTTCTGCAGTGGATGGCCAAGCTGTGGAGTGGGACGGACTCCACTCAGCAGTGGAAGGCTGAGAACTGCAGTTGCAACACCTGGATGACTCCTGGAACCAGGCTGCATGAATGAGTGGAAAAAGCTGACCCTCTTCCCCCCAAAAAAAGGGACCAGCAGTTGGCATAATGGCAGTTCGAGTCCTGGACCCAGTGGCTTAAACTCACGCTGGGCACATGTGCGTGCATGCCCAAGATCCCAAGAGGAGAATGGAGGAGAAGGGATTGTGGCATGGCCATCCCCCCTGGGGGTGATTTCTCACATTTCATCCCTCTCTCTCTCTTTCTGGTGAGGAAACACATCCTATAGGAAAAACCTCTCAAAAAAAAAAAAAAAAGAGAGAGAGAGAGAGAAACTGACCCCCAGATGTTCCTCCTGCACGATTCCATCTACATAACCTTTGGAAATGACAGAATTACAGAAGTGACCAGGTGAGTGGCTTCCGGTTGAGGAGGGAGTGGGGCTGGAGGAAAGAGCCGGGGGTGGGGGAATGTCGCAGGGCTGGTGGCAGCATCAGGAGCCCAGCTGCAGCAGGTGGGTGTTTGCGGGCCACCCTGGAAGGCGTTCTGGAAGCAGATCGTCGTTTTGCAAGATGCTGCCATTGGGGAACAATGGGAAAGTGGATGGGGGGCCTTGATGTATACTTTTTTACAGCAGCTTGTCAATTTAGTTATTTCCAAATCATTTTATTTAAAAATATAGACCTTTGGGGTCAGTAGGTGGCATGGTGATTAAGGCGCTGGAGTCCCACATAGCCAGCCCTGGTCAGAGTCCCAGACCTGGTGCTGCTTTCTCGCTTTCCCTCTTGCTCTCTATCTCTCTCTCTGGTCAAATTAAATAATAATAATAATAATAGATAAAATTAAATAAATAATTCTTAAAAAACAGAATAAATAAACAAATTAGAATGTAGACCTTGGATGCTGAACTGCAGTGATGAAAGCCAGGTGGCGGACCATAGGTCCAGATGCAGGTAAGCCTGAAAACACCCGTGTGCACACCTGAGGCCTGACCGATGGGGGCTGAGGAGAGGGTATCATGACATCGTGGACCCCTGTAGAGGGAGCCCCCCAACTCTCCTGAATAAAATAAATAAACTTTTGAGGCTAAAGTATAACACGCAGGAGGGCCCACCAGAGGCAGGCAGAGTGGTTAAGCTGGGTTGCCCGCCG
>NW_006203764.1:749914-753073 GCF_000334495.1 Tupaia belangeri chinensis
ATGGGAGGAACGTGGCAAGCCTCTTGTAGGAGTCGGTTTCTTAGGAATAAAATGTCTGAATTGTACTTGAGGGCAGATTCGTGACGACTCTTCCTAGTCTACAGGGCCTTCCAAGGGGCCTGGCTAGCCCTGTCTACACACGACTCCTGCTGGAACAGATGCTTTGGTCCAGGGACGGGGGCAGCTCCTCACGTCCCGACCCAGCGCAGCACAGCAGACATAGCCAGGCCTCACGGTCTACACTCGGGTTAAACTCAGATGTTCTTTTCTGCTGACTCCAAGTCTCTTTTCGACAGAGACTTGCATATTTAACCAATTACTAACCTAGGAATTCCTAAGCCCACCTAGAGCCTACAAGCCCCTGCTTCCAGGTGTCTACCCTCCTGGGCTAGGCCCCCGGAGAGACTCCTCACGCTGATTCACCGAATCAGCTTCGTCTGTGTCTTCTGCCCTCAGAGCTGCATAGAAACTCCTGCATCTGTGGGACCAGCACTTAGCATAATGGCTATGTTGCTGGACTCCCATGTAGTAGACCACGGTTTCGTGTCCCGGACCTGGTGGCTTAAAACTCACGCCAGGCTGGGGACCAGCAGTTAGCGTAATGGCCTCCCACGTAGTCAACCGCGGTTCGGTCCCGGACCCGGTGGCTTAAAACTCACGCCAGGTGCGTGTGCATGCGTGCCCAAGATCCCGAGAGGAGAATGGAGAAGGGATTGTGGCGTGGCCATCCCCCCTGGGGGGTGATTTCTCGCTTTGTCTCTCTGTCTGGTGAGTGCACGCGCCCTATGGCAAAACCTTTCCAAAAAAAAAGAACCAAACAGAAAGAAAGAAACTCCTGCATCTGAGCACCCTGGGATGCTTTTGTGTTTCTCTGGACCTTGCCACTCAAATTTCTGCTTAAATAAACCATGTTAATTACTATTTATTTATTTTTGTTTGAGAGAGGTTTTTGCTATAGGTCATATGCTCTTGCTAGAGAGACAGAGAGAGAGAAAGTGAGAAATCACCCCCCCTGGGGGGGTGGGATGGCCACACCGCAATCCTTTCACCTCCATTCGCCTCTCAGGATTTTGGGCATGAATGTACATGTGCCTGGTGTGAGTTTAAAGCCACTGGGTCCAGGACTCAAACCCTGGTTGACTAAGTAGGAGTCCAGCAGCATAACCATTACGCCATCTGCTGGTCCCCGAATCATATTAATTATTATTTCTACAGAGCTTGATTATTTCTGTCATCAATAATGGTGGCCCAGCAAAGGGACCAGAGAGGAGCTGAGGATCTCCCGGGAGTCTCCTGAACCCAGTGCTCTGCCCCGCCCTGGCTCTGCGCCTCTCCTTGGGGGGATTTGGTAAGTTCTCTGACCTCGGACCTCCCAAAATGTGGTAGTCTGGCTTATTCTAAGCTGGTCTGCTTGTGAAAGATAACCTGAATTTGCTGTCTTGGCAAATATCCCTTGGAGGGATAGTGGTTTGGTTAACATTTTTGTTTAACCTAGTGCTTATTCCTTGGAGTACAGGAATAACAGCGTTCGGTCACATTAAATGATTTTTATTGTCTAATGCAACCAAGATGTCACGGTTGTTTAAGTTGGGGGAATAACTTAGAGATGTCTTTTCCAAGTCTCTCACTTCTCAGATTCAGAAACTCAGAAGTCACCCTAAGTTATAGCTAGTAAGTGTTAACTAGGACTAGAATACAGTCACCCTAGGATCTAGTCCTTCGTTTTCTACACACTTGATATTATTATTATTTTTAAGTTTTTAATTGTTGTTTTTTTTTTAATTGTTGTTATTCTCACCAGAGAGAGAGGGAGATAAAGAGAAGGAAAGGGAAAGTAAGAAATCACCCCCTCAGAGGGACAGCCATGCCACAATCTCAGCTCCATTCACCTCCCGGGATTTGGGGCACGCATGCACACATGCCCAGCATGATTTTCAAGCCCCTAGGTCTGGGACTCTAACTGTGATTGGCTATGTGGGAATCTAGTGCCCTAATCACTACACCACCTACTGGTCCTCACTTGATACTATTTTTTTTATTTTTATTTTTTTGGAGAGGTTTTTGCTATAGGGCACATGTGCTTGCCAGAA
The DNA here is from genome assembly GCF_000334495.1 of Tupaia belangeri chinensis. Lineage (NCBI taxonomy): Eukaryota > Metazoa > Chordata > Mammalia > Scandentia > Tupaiidae > Tupaia > Tupaia belangeri. Next base: position 752,005 of record NW_006203764.1, read on the forward strand.
AGACAGAGAGACAGAAAGTGAGAAATCACGCCCTGGGGAGGCGGGCATGCTGTAATCCCTTCTCCTCCATTCTCCTCTCAGGATCTTGGGCATGCACGCACATGTGCCCAGTGTGAGTTTAAACCACCAAGTCCGGGACTCGAACCACAGTTGACTACATGGGAGTCCAGCAACATAGCCATTATGCCAACTGCTGGTCCCCCCTTGGTATTATTTTTAAGAAGCAACGCAGTGAAGTGTACCTAGAAGAATGCCCTGAGTTACTCCAGCTCTCTGCTGCGTGCTGAGAGGGCATCCCACAACAGGACTGTCTCTGCCCAGTGGCTGGGCGCAGCTGCCCCTGGGGAGGCAGCCTGACCTGACCAGAGAAACTGAGGGGCCACAGTGCTGGTGGGGGATCCACCCGGCTTAGGAGCACTTGACGGGGCTGAGTGCAAAGGACAGGCCAATACCTAGAGAACTGGCAGACACACAGAAGGGAGGAGAGAAAGCCTGGGCAGAGCTCGGGTGACAGCCAGCTCTTTCACCCAGACCAGCACTTCTCTGACGGGGCCCCAGAAACAGGCCCGGGGAGGGCTCATCTGTGTTTCACCAACAGCACGTACTTAATTCACCTCTGAGGGGAGGCCAGGTTAGAGGTGGGGAGATGGGAACGTACCTGTCCAGATCACCAGTGACCACCCTGGGGCCCCGGGCAGGAGCCCTCCCGTCTGTCCTCTTGCCTCAACTTAGCCGTTCCCACATCAGGGGCTAATAGCCAGAAGTCATTACAGCCTCCATTCTAATCTTTCTGAGGAAACTGAACAGAAACACAACTGAGAAATCCTGCTTAAGAAATGAGAGCCTAAGGGACCAGCAGTTAGCGTAATGGCTATGTTGCTGGACTCCCATGCAGTCGACCACAGTTCGAGTCCCAGACCCGGTGGCTTAAACTCACTTCAGGCGCGTGTGGGTGCGTGCCCAAGATCCCGAGAGGAGAATGGAGGAGAAGGGATTGCGGCGTGGCCATCCCCCTGGGGGGTGATTTCTCGCTTTCTGTCTCTGTCTCTGTCTGGCGAGCACACGCGCC
>NW_006203764.1:753350-757552 GCF_000334495.1 Tupaia belangeri chinensis
ACCTGGCCCACTGCGGGTTGGGGCTCGGACCTGGCGGCTTGCTTTCTCACTCTTTCTCTCTCTCTCTTTCTGGTCAAATTAAATAAATTAAATTAAATAATTCTTAAAAAAACAATAAGAAGGAGGGAAACAAAGAAAGGAGAGCCTGGGCTGCAGTGGAGGCGGCTCTCCCTCTGATGGCAGATGGGAGCCAGGTGCAAGCAGGCCCGTCAGGCTGGCCCCTGCTCCCGTGAGTGGTGGCGCGAAGGCTGGCCGCAGGGAAGAGCCCTGCGGAAAGAGCAGCTCAACTTCACTTTTTTTGGAGACATTTTACAGAGTGCACAAACAGCCCCACTGCCAAGTGAGTCAGAATTTCCGAATGGCATCATTTCGTGCCCTTTTTGTGGTTCCCTCACAGAGCCACAAGGGAGGCTTTGGGGCGGGGTTTCCTGTGCTCGATTCCAGAGATGACAGAGGGGCTCTCCCCCGAGTCCTTGGCCAGAATTTCCTTTCCAGAGAGGTTTTTATTTCCACCCCTTTCTGTAGCAGCAGCTAATTGTCAAAACGAATTGAGGCTTACATGGCCTTTCTAATCACAAACCTCCTCATCTCCCGCATGGCCTGTGCATCTTTTCCCCTTTCATATGGACCTTTGGAGCAGGGGAAGATAGCTCTAAGTTAAGAAAAATAAGAGGCTGTTTATGCCAGGCTGAAGAAACACTGAGTGAAGCAAGTCAGGCTATGAAAGAGAGGCATTGCATGTCTCCACTTACCATACACCGACTGTCGCACTCATGGTAGAGACCGAAAGACTGGAGAACATAAAGTATTAAAAATTGTAGTGGGCACTGGAGACAAGGTGGAGAGAGAGTGAGAGGGGCAGAGCGTAGGGAATTGGGAGGGAATGGAGAGGTAAGACACTTGTGGGACACAGTTAAGGTCTATTATCTGGTGACGAGGATGTGTGGTGGTCTCAGCTGGGCTGGACTGAGGTGTGTATCTGGGTGAAGTCTCTTCACAATCTAAATGATGTATAGTGATTTAATGTATGAATAATAATAAAAATATATAAATAAAAAATTTTTAAAAAGAAGTAAAATATTTGAGGGACACAAAAATGGAAAATTATCTGATCATAATGTGTTTGGTAATAAGATTGACTGCACTAATACAACTGACTACACTAATTCATGTTAGAAAACTCATTTTGGGGGACCAGCAGATGGCATAATAGTTATGTTGCTGGACTCCCACATAGCTGACCACAGTTCAAGTCCCAGACCTGGTGGCTTAACACTCATGCCAGGAGCGTGTGTGTGCATGCCCAAAATCCTGAGAGGAGACTGGGGGAGAAGGGATTGTGGCATGCCCATCCTCCTGGGGGGTGATTTCTTGCTTTCTGTCTCTCCTGTGAGTGCATGTGCCCTATAGCAAAAATCTCTCTCAAAAATACATAAATAGGGAACCAGCAGTTAGCGTAATGGCTATGTCGCTGGACTCCCACATAGTCAACCGCGGTTCGCATCCCGGACCCGGTGGCTTAAAACTCACGCCAGGTGCGTGTGCGTGTGTGCCCAAGATCCCGAGAGGAGAATGGAGGAGAAGGGATTGCACCATGACCATCCCCCCTGGGGGGTGATTTCTAGCTTTCTGTCTCTATGTCTCTCTCTCTCTCTCTGTCTGGCGAGCGCACACGCCCTATAGCAAAAACCTCTCCAAAAAAAAAAAAAACATAAATAAATAAATAAGGAATCTAAAAGAAAAAAAAGAAGAAAAAAAGAAATGCATGAGAGTATTCTGAAAACTAGCAAGTCCTGTAAAGTCAAAGGTAATAACAGTCATAATAAATAAAGTCACTAATATCTGCATAGTATTTTGCAGTTCATGTAATATTTCTATCACATGTATTTTCACCTATGAAATATCGTCGCCATCCCCATCTGTTATCATTGGAGTGTGTTGCAAAAATCCATGTGTTGAGATTTGGTTGTGATGGGATTAAAGGGCGAAAATTAAATTTAACAGTGGTGCTGAAAGGAAGGGCCTTCGGGAGGAGGTTAGGATTAAGGTGGTCAGGGCATGGTCCCGGTGATTGACTGCTGGAGGGTCTACCAGGAGAGGGAAGACCAGAACAGAGACACACATGGACAGATATGCTCACGCCCCTCCCCCCCACCCATGCACACTGTATGCAGCCAGAAGACCCTCCCTGAGGCCCCCGGGCTTCCAAACTGTTGGATGAATCAACCTCTATTTTTATCAGTTCTCCGAACTCCGATGATTTCTGTCATTAACAGAACAGAGCAGGTCACAGTGAGGAGCCTGGTGCTCCAGGAGTCTGGTCTGCGTGGTAGCCTAGGTTCACTCCTTCAGGTAAATGGCAAAGCGGGGCCTGGCAGGCGGCCTCCGACACTGCCCTGACTTGGTGCTCTGAGCTGGATCAGCAGGAGCGACACTCCTCTGGGCACCAGGCGCCACGTACCCAGAACCACTGGACCCAGGACCACTGCGCTGTGGCCTCCTCGGGGGCAGTCGTCTGTGGCTCATCCTGTCCATACCCAGAGACTGGCACACAGTGGATGCCCAGGCAGTATTTGACGGAAGCATGCCAGAAACCATAGTGACCGTGCCGCACACAGAACTGTGATGTAACAGCGCGATGCCAGGCGTCAAGCCAGACCAGGTGGATCATTAGTAGACCCACGTAACCCAGGAGGAACCAAGGGCGAGTAACCAGCGGTACTGCACAGTGGGGCGCTGGGCACCAGAGCCGGAGCCACCAAACCACCCCTCATGGCAGGCCTTGCCGCCCTGGCTGGACGCCCCATCCTTCAGCAGCCCTGTTGGGGCCATCTCTCTCCTGTGCAAACCACCTGCGGACTTCCTGACACTTTCCCTAGCCACCAGGAGGGTCTTTGCGAGAGCTAGGGAGGAGATGCACTGGCATTCTGAGGAGCACAGGGATTATTCAAATGCAGCTGTAATTGCTCAGCCGCACCTTCCTGGACAGTGCTAACCCAGGGCGTCTGGATGATAATGAAGCAGGTAATAGGATACCTGTCAAGGCAAGGATGGGAGAGGCCTTTGTGTGTCTCCTGCCACGCTGGGAATAATTACAACTCGCTAAGTGTGATCTAACTACAGAGGCGTGGCTGGCACTCTGGCATCCTGATTCAAGCTGGTTTACTCCAGTGTTAATCCCGGTTTTGGCTAATTGAATTACCTTCCCCTCAGTTCAGAAATGACACACAGACGCACGTGCGTGTCCACACAAGCCAGTACTCTCCGGTCCTGGAGAACAATCTCATCTCTTAGGACACTGACTTCCATCAATTTGCTCAGTGAACATGGGACGGCCCAGCAAAGAAGCAGGAGGGAACGACACCGTTGGGAAGCACCAGATCTGGGGAGTTCATTCCTCAAGCCTCCATCTCTCCACCTGTAACACGGGCTAGTGGCTCACAAGTCGTGAAGACTGCGGTCACTGGTACCTAGTTCCCCCAGCGCGTCCCTCACTCCCTCGCTCACCCGGTCCAGTCATGTCAGTATGCAATTACAGAAGGTGAGGGCCAGGCCTCCCAGGACGATTCAGTGGGCTGGGTGCCCCTGGAAGCCAGCGTCTGCCTGGCCTGCGGGGTGGGAGGAGAGGGCTCAGCCCCGGACTGGAGGAGCAGTCTGGCAGGAGGGTGTGGAGCGAGCCGGCTCAAGGCCACTGCAAGTGCGAAGACCTGGGGCGATCGGATCCGGGCATTCTGGACTGGGGTCGCTGGGGCAGCTTTGGCCTAGGGGTGGAAGGACCCGGCTGCTCTGGCAGCTGGGGCAGGGGCGGGGCGAGCAGCGGGAGAAGCGCCTTTTCGGCCTCGGGTTTGTGGGGATTCGCATCTGAGCGGGATTCACAGTTCCCCGGGGCTCCGGGACTTCCGATTCTGTTTGGCTCGCCATGGGTGCCACATCCTTTTTAGATTTCCCGCCTCCTGGCGGGGTGTCCCTGCTTGGAACCCCACCTCTGCTCTGGGAGGACGAGATCTGCCCGTCCCTTACCTACGCTCCTTAACCCCCTCCTCAACAGAGGGAGGACGAACAGAGGAGCGCTTCCCAAGGGCCAGCTTCCCCGGGGACAGCGCTCTGCGCCATCCCCCAAGATGAGACCTGGGCGGGGGCCCGCGGGCCAGGCTCTGGGCAGCTACCGTGGCCAGTGTGACCAGCCAACCCTCCGCCGGGGC
>NW_006203764.1:757706-765098 GCF_000334495.1 Tupaia belangeri chinensis
CCCGGCCGGGCCCCGCCCCGGAGCCGCCCGGGACGCAGTGAGGGAGGGAGGCTGGGCCCCAGCAGCCGTGGTGCCGCGCTCCTCCACGCTCCGGGCCGGGTAAGTGGCGCGCTGCGGGGAGGCCGGGCCGGGCGCCGGGAGGGTCCCGGTCTCGGTCCCTGGGCCATCCTGGACATGTCCGCAGCGATCGCGCTCGCCGAAAGTCCAGGAGACCTGGGGAGGCGCGCCCGGCGCGGGGGCGGGGGCCCCAGCGTGACAGTTGCTGGCGGGGGGGGATTTTTAGTTTAAATCCAGCAGTTCCTTGCTCACGGCGAAATCCCCTAGCCTTTCCTCTCAGCCCCTGGAGGTGGACCTCCTGAGAAAAAAGCCCGAAGACGCTGGGCAGCGCGTACCAGGCCGGCCGGCGCCTCCTCCGGTCTTTCCGCTGCCTTCCCTGGGGGCGGGCTGACCTGTCATTGAAGTGCGCGCGCGTGGCCCCGGGCCTGGGCCGTGAGCGGGGTCGGGAATCCCCTTCTGGCTACCAACCAGGAGCTGGCTGACAGTGCCTGAGCTGAGCACTGGCTGTACGGAGGGGAGGTCCCACCCCACTCAGTTCCGTCCAGATGCCTCTTTGCTGTGCAGCCTTGGGCAAACGCTGCGCCTCTCTGAGCCTCAGTCCTACATCTCCAAAGATCGCTTGCAAGGCCTGGAGGAGCCTCAGATAAAAGACTTTCCTTTCAGTCTTCAGATCTTGACCACAAAAAGCAGGCCCATGGCTGAGGCTCAGTGATCAAGCCAAGAGGCAATGTCCCAGCCAGCCCAGATGCCTCTGCTTCAAAACCAGAACACATTCAGCCTGGGGCGGGATGAGAAAGATGATTATTTTCTTATTACTTTGGCCTTGAAGCTCTGACCCAGGGTTGCCCTAGCTCCCTTTCCTAGGTGCCTGGTCTGTTCTGTGGTTTCTGAAGTTAACCAACAAACCTCCTAGCTTTGGGGAGGGCCCTCTGTGTCCCAGGGCTGCTAGTGGGGCAGCCTGGCATCTAGGAGGGCCTGCCCTAGCCCACCTGAGAGAGCAGGAGGAGGTGGTGAGGACGGTGACTGTCCTCCCAGAGAGGGGCATGTCATAAAGTCACTGCCCTCCTAAGCTTGGCTGCTGCCTCCACCCAGCAGGGGGACAGGAAGCCGGCCCAGAGGGGGCAGTGATTTGCTTAGAGCTGCATAGCCAGGAACAGAACCCGTGCTCCCGAAGGGCCTGGTGGTGCCTCCTGCTCTTCAGGGGCAGTGATTTGCTTAGAGCTGCGTAGCCAGGAACAGAACCCGTGCTCCCTAAGGGCCTGGTGGTGCCTCCTGCTCTTCAGGGCAGCCAACAGCCCACAGGGGTCAGGAGCTAGAGGAGGAGGAGTCAGGGGAGGGGGGGCAACAGGCTGTTTTGCTCTGTTTACTACAACTGCCAGGCGGCGGGATGCACAAACCCGTGGGCCTGCCACATTCCACGGCCGGACAGCACCCGGGCTGACAGCCACAGCTGTGCCAAGCACAGTGGCCTTGGGCGTTGTTCTCAGCCAGAGAGGCCCCTCTGGGGGTGGCTGAGCCAGGAGTGGGCTGGGAAGTCTTATTTCTGGAGCTGACATCGTGGAGGCGGGTGAGGGGGGGTCCAACGATCAGGCCAGAGGATTTGCTGGTGGCACAGAGGGGAGTGGTGAGAATCGCGCTCAGGTTTCTGCACCTTAGGATGCCGACTGGCATCTCCTCCCCTGCCCCCCCAGGTATCCCTGCAGGTGAGTTTGCCCTCTTCTGTCTCCATGGAAACAACTCTCCAGCCCAGGTGCTTTGCATGTTCTCCTGCAGCTGTGACCTGGCCATGCCTGGCTGGCTCCGTGGCCTTGTGATGCAAAAACCTGGGGTGATCATGGGTCTTCATGGGGAGCTCGGCTTGGCAATGTCCAGAGGGCAGCTGGGCCCAGCCTCTAGGAATGGAGGAGTGTATTCAGGTCACCTGGGTCCAGCTCTACCTTGGCGCCTGCCCAACTGCGTGGCCTTGGAAAAGTTTTCATCTTTCTGAGCTTTTGTGGCTTTCCCCATGGGGGGGGGGGGGGGGGGGGCATAGCAGCTCTGTCGCTGAACTCCCACATGAACCACTGTGCTTCGAGTCCCGGGCCCAGTGGCTTAAAACTCACGCTGGTGCATGTGTGTGTGTGCCCAAGATCCCAGGAGGAGCAGGCCATCACCCTTGGGGTGATTTCTCACTTTCCCTCTCACTGTCTCTGTCTCTCTGGTGAACACACATGCTCTAAGGCAAAAAACCTCTAAAAAGGGAAAAGAAAGGGGTCACCGTGGCACCTGTGTCACAGGGGCGCTGGGAGGGTTAGATGGCGGATCCAGAGTATGTTTTAAATGGTGCTTACTCAGCACGTGTGAGCACTCCCAGGTTGAGACGAAGGTGTGGGTAGGACCCCTGCTCTGCTCCTTCCCTCCCTGCCTGGATCTTTCCACTTCTGTCAAAGGTGGGTGGTCCTAGATCATCCCCTCAGGGCCCTTCCCACACTGAAGGCTGGTCCTTGACCCCTGGAGGGGAGGGCATTCAGATGACCTGGACATGTCTGCAGGGTCTAAGAAGCGTTCCCTGCCTCTCACCTGGCAGCCGACAAGGCACTAACGCTGGTGCGTCCACAGATGAGGAAATTGATACCCAGCAGCCAGGCATGGTGGAGGCAGGATTTGAACTCAGATCGCTGGATTTGATGATCTTCATGACACCACCCAGCCTATCTTAGACAATCCAAGGACTGCGTGTATGTCAGTCATTGAGAAAGCAGTTGTGACAAAGCAGGATCCCAGTCATTATGAACTCACTGATGATTACTGGAAAAAAAAATTCCTGGGATGGGGTCAGCAGGCAGCGAAGTAGTTAAGGTGTTAGACTCCTGCATGGTCGACCATGGTGCAAGTCCTGGACCCGGAGGCTGGAAACTCACACTGGGCACGTGTGTGTGTGTGTGTGTGTGTGTACGCCCAAAATCCAGAGAGGAGAATGAAGGAGAAGGGATCATGGTGTGACCAGCCCTCCTGGGAGGTGATTTCTCACTTTGTCTCTGTCTCTCTCTGTCTTTCCAACAAGTGCATGAGCCCTGCAGCAAAAAATCTCTCTAAAATAAATAAATAAATAAAATTCCTGGGACAGTTAAAAGCAGCCCAGCTGAGCCACTGAGGGCAGGCCCAGGTAGGGCATATAGAAGTAAGGGAAGTGTCTGCTCACCCTTTCCCTGTGCCCCCAAGGAACCTTTGCTTCAGGATTTAGTGACCTGCTCTGGGGCTGAGCAGCTAGGAAGCAGATTGGGGTGCCAGGGGTAGGGGCAGGTCCTGGAAATTGACAGCTCAACTTTGTCGTCTCTGAAATAGCGACAGCACAGTACGGCCCTGGGGTTGCTGAGAGGACCAGTGAGGTAAGGGGCTATCTCAGCAGGAGGCCGGCGCGCAATGCCAGGCCGGGTCTTGGTGCTCCCACCCCTCCTACTGCCATCGTGGCGGGCAGTGCGGCCTGGCCTCCCCTGGAGTTCTCTGTGGCCAGTTTGGTGGAGAGACTCGGGCATCTGTGAAAGCTTTGAAAGCCTTGGCGGAGAGCTGCCGAGGAAATGAGGAATCCGCAAAGCCAGGCCTGCTCACGGTGACTTACTCAGGACACTCGCCTGAGAGGTAAAACGGTGGCAGGGAGAAGAGGTGACTGCCTGACTTTTTAATTTATGTTTTAAAATTTGTCAGAGAGGGCGTGTGCTGGGGAAAGAGAAAGCAAGAAGGCACCGTTCTCACTAGAAATAGGCACAGGACGGCCCCCCTCCTGTCGCGCTTTTGGGCATGCACACACATGTGCCCGGCGTGCCTCTTCAGCTGCTGGATCTGGGACCCTCACTGCACCGCTGGCCATGTGGAGTCCAGCTGCCTTCACCACCACGCCGAGCGCTGGCCCGACTACTTTCACCACGCCGAGCGCTGGCCCAACTACTTTAAAGAGGGTGAAACGCCATCATGGGTGGTGGGGGAGGGGGAGTCCGGGGCAGGGGTCACACAGGAAATCACTTTGTGATTGTTCAGTCCCCGTGAGCTTGGTACACTCTACACTTGGTTCTGTTTCTCAGATTTCAGCCTGTTGAAAAAGAAAAAGGTGGGACCAGCAGGTGGCATGGTGGTTAAGGTGCTGGACACTCCCACATGGCCGACCACGGTTTGAGTCCCAGACCTGGTGGCTTCTTTCTCACTTTCCTTCTCTCTCTTTCCTCCTCTGTGTCTCTCTCTGGTCAAGTTAAAATAAATGAGTGAATAAATAAAATAAAACAAATAATTATTTAAAAAAATAAAAAGAAAAAGGTAAGGGAACGATAGTGCAAATCAGGGCAGTTATCTTTCAGGAAACTATATGCGTGTGTGTATGAGTACATATATGAATATCTATGAATGCGTATGAATGTGTGTGTATATGAATATGTATGAATGTGTATGAATATGCACGTGTATATATGAATACATATATGAATGTCTATGAATGGATATATGTGTATGTGAATATATACACATATACACACTTACATATGTGACATAGTACAGATAAGGTTGAAAGGGAATAAGGAATATCTTCAGAATTCTCGTAAAAGGTCAGATCGTTCCCTCAGGTTCAAATGTTAATCTGGCTGTTTTATTTTCAAAATGAAACAGACACACACCCTGCTGTATGAGACTTAAAAAGAAAAAGGTAAGGGAACGATAGTGCAAATCAGGGCAGTTATCTTTCAGGAAACTATATGCGTGTGTGTATGAGTACATATATGAATATCTATGAATGCGTATGAATGTGTGTGTATATGAATATGTATGAATGTGTATGAATATGCACGTGTATATATGAATACATATATGAATGTCTATGAATGGATATATGTGTATGTGAATATATACACATATACACACTTATATATGTGACATAGTACAGATAAGGTTGAAAAGGAATAAGGAATATCTTCAGAATTCTCGTAAAAGGTCAGATCGTTCCCTCAGGTTCAAATGTTAATCTGGCTGTTTTATTTTCAAAATGAAACAGACACACACCCTGCTGTATGAGACGGGACTCCTCTTTCCCCAGGAGAGTGTGCCTCCCTTCCCAGGTCGTACACAAGGAGGTGACCTCGACACTCCGGTGTCTCCGGTCATTAACGAGGTGGTGAGGCCCTGGCCTCATGACTTACGCTTCCAGATCATAAAGTCCTGAACCATCCGAGCTGGGAGGCACCTCCGGTCACCTGGGCCAGTCTGCTGGTTTTACAGCCAAGGGAAGTGCCTGGGGCAGGTTTCCCTCAGGCAGGCACTGGGGAGACTGCTCTGAGCTGCCACACCGCAGCCAAGGGAAGTGCCCGGGGCAGGTTTGCCCTCAGGCACGCACTGGGGAGACTGCTCTGAGCTGCCACACCTGTGTGACTGTCCTGACACACCCCACACACCAGCGTGACTCCTGGGCCACCGGCCTCCTCCTCAGGGCAACGGGGAACAGGTGGCCCATGTGAGAGCGCACTGATGTGGTTGTGAGGACAGCCATGACGTGACACGTCTAGGGCTTAGGTGACTAGAAACACGGCCCTGGGGAATGGAAGTCCTCCTAAGAGCTCCTTACTCATGCTCCTTATGCCGGCAAGCGCAATGTAGTCATCCCCAATCAGCGTGGTGCTGAGGGCACGGTTATTTCCATTTTCCAGTTGTGGAAACAGGAACAGAGAGGACGACTGCTTTGCCCCCAGTCACACAGCAGTGAGGGTGAAGCAGGAGTCACCAGAGGGGAACTGAGAGGAGGAAATGCCCTGTTTTCAGGGTGCTGCGCTGTGAACACAGACGCTGAAACTCCGGGAGGCCCAGCCTAGCCTGGGAGGCGTGGGGGAAGGCCTGGGCCAGGATAACTGGGTGGTGCTTTCATGGCCGTCAGACCGTGCAGAGCATCGAGGGTGACAGCTCTGGGTCAGCCACGCTCCTCCTGCCCAGGAGTTAGCTGTGTGACACGGGCCGTGTGCCCTGAGGCTGGGGAGGATTTGCTGTTTCTGGTCGGCGCTTCTGGTGTCCACTGATTCCTTCTCTGCTCGCGTCAGAGGTGTCCGTCTTCCCCCTGCAGAGGGCCTTGTTAGGGCCACAGGGCTGGCAGGGACAGGCGTCCCAGCACTGCTGACTTCCCGTGGTGGCCCTGAGCAGCGGATGCCTGGCCCAGGTCCCAGCCCTGCTGTCTGTCCTAGGCCCAGTCGTGGCGCTGTGAATTCGTTTCCAATCTGTCAGTGGGGGCTGGCGAGACCTCCCTGTAGGGCAGGGCCCCCGTGATGAACTGAGTGAGAACTTTACATGGGTCGGGAGGTGTTAGGGCCCAGGAACACACCTCGATGCGTGTGCTAGGACAGAGTGTGCACGGGTGTTCAAGAAGCATTCCGAACTGCCGGCTGGGCAGGCAGTGAGCAAACGCCAGGGCCAGCCAGAGCCTCGGAGAGGAGCTTGTCTGATCCTGTGATTTTACACGTGGGAAACTGCTTCTCCACGGCGGACATGATGGCGGTGCCTTGGGGTCATGCGGGTGTCTCCCAACACCCAGACTGGTGCTCTCGGCCTTGCGTCCTCCCCCTGAAGTCGGTTCACGAGTGTGCGTGCGCGCGGGGTAACGTCCGGGTGGGTGCACGATGAAAATGCAGAAGGCTGGTGTTCAGGCTCAGACCCGTGGTCGTGGCCTGTGTGTGGATGTGACAGGTGGGTCTCTGTGGCTGGCTGTGCTCTAATTAAGCCATGAGTTTTATTTGAGATCCGAAAGGGCTGAGCCCCTCCCACATGACATTTGCTGAAATAATACGAAGGCTGACTCACCCGGTAACCTCTTTCCTGAACGCTGGGAGGCTCCTGCTTTTGACCTTCACCTGGGCTGGTCTCCGTTTCCTGCCCTGTAAGTGGGAGGTTGAAATTAGGAGCTCCTTCCGGTGGCTTGAAGTCCAGATGCTCTCTCCTCCAAGGACCAGGGTCTCGCCGTGGGCATCTGGCCACCTGAGTCTGTGCGGTCTGTACCCCAATCCCCACAGAGCCAGGTCGCTTACAGGTGGCTGATACCTGCCCACCACGCTGGGGCTATGTCCCGCCCCATGAGGTCCTAGTGCCCCTTGACCATTCTCACCTCTGTGTCTGTGCTCGAGCTCTCTCCTCTGCCCACTGTCCTCCCTGCTCCTCCCTACCCACACGTGGCTAGATACCGCCTCCTCCTGGGAGCCCTCCCTGCTCACCTCTGACAGGTCTGCTGATTTGTTTCCTGTGTCCATGCACTTTGCGGGTGATATTTAATCAGCAGTTTCGTGTCTGATTCCGCACTAGACCATGACCACGCGGGGCGTCATTCCCTCTCACATTCCT
>NW_006203764.1:765135-765774 GCF_000334495.1 Tupaia belangeri chinensis
CATTCCTGCCCCCAGCCTGTTGACACTTACTGTTTAAAGTAAGATCTTACTGGGCCAACAGGTGGCACAGAGGTTACGGCACTGGGTCTCACATTCTCTCATGGCCAACTGCGCAGTTAGACTCCCGGACCCAGAGGCCTGAGAAACACACTGGGTGCATATGCGTGTGTGCCCAAAATCCCAAGAGGAGATTGGAAGAAAAGGAATTGCAGCGTGGCCACCCCCCACCGGGTGGGGCAGTGATTTCTCCCTTTCTCTCTTTTTGTCTCTCTCTGGTGAGCACACATCCCCTATAGCAAAACTTTAAAAACAGACAGTTAGGACAGGTTCTTACAAATGTGCATCCCCTCGGAGGAAGTAGGCAGGGCAGAGCAGAGCCCAAGATTTCCAGGACACACAGGGAAAATGTGACCCCCTTGGAAACGTCTCCCCAAAGGTGGGGAGATGCACCGTCTCCCTTCATGGCCTCTGCAAGGGCCCACCTGTTGGAGAACTCTGTCTTCCTGGGCTGCCGTGGCCGGCCGTGCAGCCTCGAACACTCCTTACCCTCTCGGGGCTTGCATCTGCTTCCCTCCCTGCTCCTGAGCAGACCGCTCTGTGCCTTATGCCCTCGGGCCTTGCTTCTTGCTCTTTCCCCTA
>NW_006203764.1:767840-769220 GCF_000334495.1 Tupaia belangeri chinensis
CGGGGTGTTCAAGAGGCATTCCGAACTGCCGGCGGGGCAGGCAGTGAGCAAACGCCAGGGCCAGCCAGAGCCTCGGAGAGGAGCTTGTCTGATCCTGTGATTTTACACGTGGGAAACTGCTTCTCCACGGCGGACATGATGGCGGTGCCTTGGGGTCACGCGGGTGTCTCCCAACACCCAGACTGGTGCTCTCGGCCTTGCGTCCTCCCCCTGAAGTCGGTTCACGAGTGTGCGTGCGCGCGGGGTAACGTCCGGGTGGGTGCACGATGAAAATGCAGAAGGCTGGTGTTCAGGCTCAGACCCGTGGTCGTGGCCTGCGTGTGGATGTGACAGGTGGGTCTCTGTGGCTGGCTGTGCTCTAATTAAGCCATGAGTTTTATTTGAGATCCGAAAGGGCTGAGCCCCTCCCACATGACATTTGCTGAAATAATACGAAGGCTGACTCACCCGGTAACCTCTTTCCTGAACGCTGGGAGGCTCCTGCTTTTGACCTTCACCTGGGCTGGTCTCCGTTTCCTGCCCTGTAAGTGGGAGGTTGGAATTAGGAGCTCCTTCCGGTGGCTTGAAGTCCAGATGCTCTCTCCTCCAAGGACCAGGGCCTCGCCATGGGCATCTGGCCACCTGAGTCTGTGCTGTCTGTACCCCAATCCCCACAGAGCCAGGTCACTTACAGGTGGCTGATACCTGCCCACCACGCTCGCTCTGAGTCTTCAGCCGGCTCCGATTCCCGCAGCTGGGGCTACGTCCCGCCCCATGAGGCCCTAATGCCCCTTGACCATTCTTACCTCTATGTCTGTGCTCGAGCTCTCTCCTCTGCCCACTGTCCTCCCTGCTCCTCCCTACCCACACGTGGGTAGATACCGCCTCCTCCTGGGAGCCCTCCCTGCTCACCTCTGACAGGTCTGCTGATTTGTTTCCTGTGTCCATGCACTTTGCGGGTGATATTTAATCAGCAGTTTCGTGTCTGATTCCGCACTAGACCATGACCACGCGGGGCGTCATTCCCTCTTTGTCTCTCTCTGGTGAGCGCACATCCCCTATAGCAAAACTTTAAAAACAGACAGTTAAGACAGGTTCTTACAAATGTGCATCCCCTTGGAGGAAGTAGGCAGGGCAGAGCAGAGCCCAAGATTTCCAGGACACACAGGGAAAATGTGACCCCCTTGGAAACGTCTCCCCAAAGGTGGGGAGATGCACCGTCTCCCTTCATGGCCTCTGCAAGGGCCCACCTGTTGGAGAACTCTGTCTTCCTGGGCTGCCGTGGCCGGCCGTGCAGCCTCGAACACTCCTTACCCTCTCGGGGCTTGCATCTGCTTCCCTCCCTGCTCCTGAGCAGACCGCTCTGTGCCTTATGCCCTCGGGCCTTGCTTCTTGCTCTTT
>NW_006203764.1:769232-771105 GCF_000334495.1 Tupaia belangeri chinensis
TCCCTCACCTGAAGGTGCCCACCAAGCTGTTCGGTGGCCACTTAGAGATCTCAGCTGGCAGCCACCCCTGCCCCACCCCTGCCACTAGCAGTGTCCTGTCGCCTGTTTTATTGTCACGTTTATCGCTTCCTGAAATCGTCTGACTTGTTTGTAGTCAGGTCGATTGAGTTTGTCGCCTGTCTCCTCTACTGGAATATCCACCAAGGGCAGAGCCTTTGGCTTCCCCAGAGCCCGGCCTGCGTAGCTGCTCAGCCCACATTTACGGAGTGAACGAATGTCACACTGATGGGTGGGCTGGGCGCTGAGGGTCCTTACACCTTTGACCTAAGAGCCCGGATCTCCTTGGCACTTCCTGAATGCCAGTGATGTGCTCTCTGCGTTTTCTGCCTTTAACCTCACAACCGCTCAGCGAGGCGCACTCTGATATTCCCGTTTGACAGGGAGGTTAAATAGCCTGCCCTCAGCTCCCCAAGCCAGCTGTGGAGCTAGGAGTTGAACTTGGCCTGTCTGATTGCAGAGGTTAGGCGGGTAACTTCCAGGGTGCTTGGGCCCTTCCTTGCTGGGACTGTAGTGGGAAGGGAGCTGTGAGTTAAACCCAGGA
Source organism: Tupaia belangeri chinensis (assembly GCF_000334495.1). Taxonomy (NCBI): domain Eukaryota; kingdom Metazoa; phylum Chordata; class Mammalia; order Scandentia; family Tupaiidae; genus Tupaia; species Tupaia belangeri. Next base: position 769,834 of record NW_006203764.1, read on the forward strand.
CTCAGCCTCCTACCAGGTGTCTGCTGCTTTCTCTGCAACAGCCTGGCACTCACATCGCTGGGCTTTTCCTCAAAGGAAATCCTTTCTGTGTGACCACTGTCATGTGTGCCCAGGAATGCTAAAGGATTCCAGAGCTGGCCCACCCTGGAGCACCCTGCCCTGTCTCCTCTGACCACACCTTCTCCTCCCTGGTTCCAGGAATTTCATCTGTTTTATGTTCCCTGGCTGTTGGGAACATGGTGACTGCAGCTGGTGGCCGCAAGTTGGGTGTGAGCCAGCTAGGGCTGCCAGGTCAAACCGTTGTGCCCGGCACCCAGCAGCGGGAGAGCCTGGCTTGCGTAATTTATCTGCCTGCCTATCAGCTACGCTCAGAAATAGTGTTAGAAACCTCTGTCTTGTGGGCTCTCTCGCCCCCACTTCACTCTGGGCAAAGCCGCAGGGATGCCCGGGGTGGGGTCCAGGGCAGGCACTTCTGGTGCAGTCTTCTCTAGCAGACAGGCTCCTTGAACAAGGTGAGTGCCTGTGTTCGTCCTCCATGGGAAAGGAGGCCCGGGTCAGTCATGCCGCTGCTAGTCGGAGCGCCCTCGGTCTGGCAGCCAGAGAGGCACGTGTTCTGCCGGGCCCTGTGCCCTTACGCCTTGTAACCTGCGTACATAGCAATGGCGTTCCTTCAACATGACTGGCATGACCGGACGGGACTCAGGGGAGGGGGACACTGGGGACCCGCCCCTGCCTGTGGGTCCACTGGATAAAATGAGGGCTTTAAACTCATTCCCATCCTAGGGAGGACGACTCGGAGAGAGGGCAGCTCAGGGAGCTGGGTTAGGGTATCTGAAATGCCCTTTTTAATTCTGCCCAAGGGCATGGTCTTTCTGGGCCTCAACCCTTTTCTCGATGGGGGGGGTCACACTGCTCCTCACTGTGCTGGGTGTGTGTGGGCGTACATGGTGCACTCGAGTGGTCTCCAGCGCTGCCTGTGCCCCAGCAGAGCGAGGTGTCTGGCACCACCTGTCTTCCCTCGCAGAGGACGGTAGGCGTTCTACTCTGGGGAGCGTCTCTCTGCTCGCACACCGGAAGTGGATTTGGAGCCCTGGGCTGAGCCCCTGGTTCTGTGCCCTGCAGTTGATCATGGCAAGTCACGTCACCTCTGTGGCCAGCTAACTCCCTGTACGATGGGGCGGGTCACGCCATCCCTGCAGAGTTGCGGTGGTGGTGGGGGGGTGGGGGGGTCAGGATTGGTAGCAGGGGGGGGTTCCTGGCACTCCCTTTCGG
>NW_006203764.1:771204-771597 GCF_000334495.1 Tupaia belangeri chinensis
GAGGGAATCAGCCCTGACCCGTGTGTTCCTGGCAGGTCTAGGAGGCATGACGGGCTGGAGTCCGCCTAACCTGTGCCCTTGTGGAAAGACAGCGTCGCCCTTTACGGGGCAAAGGGCATGCCCATTGCAGACTGCACACCTTCATCGTCCTGGCCTTCCCAGGCCACCAACCATCCCCAAAGGCCTGTGTGGCCTTTCCTTTTATAGAATTAACTACATGGGACAAAAAGGCAAGTCACGGGAACCAGCAGTTAGCGTAATGGCTATGTCGCTGGACTCCCACGTAGTCGACCGCGGTTCGCGTCCTGGACCCGGTGGCTTAAAACTCACGCCGGCGCGTGTGCGTGCGTGCCCAAGATCCCGAGAGGAGAATGGAGGAGGAGGGATTGCGGC
>NW_006203764.1:773638-781099 GCF_000334495.1 Tupaia belangeri chinensis
GCGAGCGGGAGAGCTGGCCTTGCGTATTTTATCCGCCTGCCTATCAGCTACGCTCAGAAATAGTGTTAGAAACCTCTGTCTTGTGGGCTCTCTCGCCCCCACTTCACTCTGGGCAAAGCCGCAGGGATGCCCGGGGTGGGGTCCAGGGCAGGCACTTCTGGTGCAGTCTTCTCTAGCAGACAGGCTCCTTGAACAAGGTGAGTGCCTGTGTTCGTCCTCCATGAGAAAGGAGGCCCGGGTCAGTCATGCCGCTGCTAGTCGGAGCGCCCTCGGTCTGGCAGCCAGAGAGGCACGTGTTCTGCCGGGCCCTGTGCCCTTACGCCTTGTAACCTGCGTACATAGCAATGGCGTTCCTTCAACATGACTGGCATGACCGGACGGGACTCAGGGGAGGGGGACACTGGGGACCCGCCCCTGCCTGTGGGTCCACTGGATAAAATGAGGGCTTTAAACTCATTCCCATCCTAGGGAGGACGACTCGGAGAGAGGGCAGCTCAGGGAGCTGGGTTAGGGTATCTGAAATGCCCTTTTTAATTCTGCCCAAGGGCATGGTCTTTCTGGGCCTCAACCCTTTTCTCGATGGGGGGGGTCACACTGCTCCTCACTGTGCTGGGTGTGTGTGGGCGTACATGGTGCACTCGAGTGGTCTCCAGCGCTGCCTGTGCCCCAGCAGAGCGAGGTGTCTGGCACCACCTGTCTTCCCTCGCAGAGGACGGTAGGCGTTCTACTCTGGGGAGCGTCTCTCTGCTCGCACACCGGAAGTGGATTTGGAGCCCTGGGCTGAGCCCCTGGTTCTGTGCCCTGCAGTTGATCATGGCAAGTCACGTCACCTCTGTGGCCAGCTAACTCCCTGTACGATGGGGCGGGTCACGCCATCCCTGCAGAGTTGCGGTGGTGGTGGGGGGGTGGGGGGGTCAGGATTGGTAGCAGAGTGGTGTTCCTGGCACTCCCTTTCGGTCCCCACCTACTGCCTTCCCAGCTTCTGAGCACCCTCCTTTTCTAGGTGTTCCTGGCTGGCCAGTCTTTGCTGATAATGTGGGTCACGTGGAATGGAGCTCGGCCCATCCACCTGCCTCTGCAGCGGGTTGAACTGGGCAGAGCTGTGAGCGAATCAGCCCTGACCCGTGTGTTCCTGGCAGGTCTAGGAGGCATGACGGGCTGGAGTCCGCCTAACCTGTGCCCTTGTGGAAAGACAGCGTCGCCCTTTACGGGGCGAAGGGCATGCCCAGTGCAGACTGCACACCTTCATCGTCCTTGCCTTCCCAGGCCACCAACCATCCCCAAAGGCCTGTGTGGCCTTTCCTTTTATAGAATTAACTACATGGGACAAAAAGGCAAGTCACGGGAACCAGCAGTTAGCGTAATGGCTATGTCGCTGGACTCCCACGTAGTCGACCGCGGTTCGCGTCCTGGACCCGGTGGCTTAAAACTCACGCCGGCGCGTGTGCGTGCGTGCCCAAGATCCCGAGAGGAGAATGGAGGAGGAGGGATTGCGGCGTGACCATCCCCCCTGGGGGGTGGTTTCTCACTTTCTGTCTCTATGTCTCTCTCTGTCTGTCTGGCGAGCGCACGTGCCCTACAGTGAAAATCTCTCAAAAAAAAAAAAAAAAAAAAAAAGGCAAGTCACTGCTCTGGAGCTTGTCATTTTATTCCTGCCCTGACCTGGGGCTGACAATACACTGTGAGGGCTCCGACTAGGTCAGATGGCTGAGAGTTTGGCCGGGTGACAGGATGAGCGACAGGATAAACTTGGTGGTCCTAGCTCGGGGCAGAAAATGACCGAATGACCCTCTTCCTTTTCCTTTTTCTTTTCATCTTTCTGTTTATATGGTGTTCTCATAATCACCTGGTCCACCCTGGACTGACCGCGTTAGGAATCTCTGGAAGCAGTCGCTTCTCTGTATCTTTGGAAGGCTCCCCGGGTGACTGTGATGTGCGGAATTGCTGAGAAGCACTGGATTTGGTCTAGGGCCGTCTTGGGGAGGGGTAACCTGCTTTAACAGCTCCCGCCCACCTCTCTGTGACGGTGATCAGGCTGTGGGTGCCGGCCAGCAGTGGTATTCTCCTGAGTTCAGGAAACGTGACTTACGTCCACTCCGGGTATTACTAAGGATGTTTTAGTGGGTCCTCGGAAAAGTCCTGATGCATTTTTTCTGTACAAAAAAACATCGTGACTGGGGCCAGCAGGTGGAGTGGTGGTTAAAGTCACTGGATTCCCACATGGCTGACCACAGTTCGAGTCCTGGATCTGGCAGCTTGCTTTCCCACTTTCCCTTTCTCTCTCTCTCTGTCAAATGAATAATAATAATAATAATAATAATAATAATAATAACAAATGGAATTAAATAAATAAATATTTTTTAAAAATATATCATGATTTTTTCAACGACTCAATATATAGGCAATTGAACTGGACCCTGGTTTTCTATTTAAGATAAAGATAAAAAGCCCCCCTTTGAAAGAAACTTAAGTGTAAATGGGCCACAGTCATGGCTGTGATACACTGATGGGCCTGGTGTGTGAAAACGTGAAAGGGCCCTTCCAGGCCCAATATCCTGAAGACGCAAGGGGTGCTCACCAGGCTGCCTGGCAAGCTCCCTCAATAACCCCAGGCTGCCGGCACCAGTCACCTGGACCCAGCGGAGAGCCCTGTGCATAACTGGACGGTCTCCCAATCTGGCTTGCTCAGGAGCGCAGGGAGAGGGCTGGCTCTCTCAGTTCATGCATTTGCCCTCATGTTCTGTCTCCCCAGGTCATAGGGCAGCCCAAGAAGCAGCCTCTCTGGCTGGCCGGGCAATTTCCCTGGAGCCACATTACCAGTGAAGGCAGCATTTCAGGACCTCGGTGACCAGAGGCGCCCAGCTCCTTCACTGGCACGTGGGCAAGCCTGGCCATGGAGGGACGTGAGGATCTCAGGGCAGGACCCAGCACTGCTGGCTCCCGTGCCTGGACTTCTCAGATGGAGACGGCCCCAGCCCGGCTGCAGGCCTTAAACTGAAGAAGGAAAACAGGGACATCACTTGACCTGGACACTCTCCCCGCGTCCTGCGGCGCTTCCCCCATCACCAGGAGAGCTCAAAGGGAGCCTTTCTTTTGTGAGCTATTATTCTTGTCCTTTAGCTCAGCTGCCCCCAACCGTCTTGGCTCCAGGGACCCTCTCAGGGAAGATAATTCTGCCACGTACATCTGGGGGTTTATGACAGCTCGCAACCTAGATCCCTCGCGTGCTCAGTTTACGATGGGATTTGCACTCCCGTGAGAATCTGATGCCTCAGCTGATCCAACAGAAGGTGGTGCTCAGGCAGTGGCAAGACGATGGGGAGCGGCTGTAAATACAGACCAAGCTTGTCTCACTCACCAGTTGCTCACTTCCTGCAGTGCGGCCTAGTTCTTAGCAGACCACGGGCTGGTACCCATCCGAGGCCTAGGGATCGGGGATCCCTGCTTTAGCTGATGAAGTGATTCACCTCTCAGCCCCTAGGAGGGGAGGTCCTCAGGACCCTGCAGTGATTCAGATGCTGTGTTGGAGGGCTTGGGGAGGGGCTTCCTGCAGAACAGCCCTACACTGTGGGGAGACCCCAGCTCAGTGCAGTGCCTCCACCTGCCCCAAGTGACCCTAAGGGTGGGGCCTCCCAGAGGGAAGACTGAAGGCACAACATTCAGCATTTAGAAGGCTTGGTGGACAGCCCATTCTGGATATGAGGGGTCCTGGATGTTGGGGGGTTGTGTCACGTTTGCAGACAAGTATAGCACAGGGTCTTGGAGGCGCCCAGCCCTCGTGGAACACTGTGCTGACAAGCAGGGCAGGGAGCCAGGTGGTTCCCTTGGGCTGATAGATAGCACAGGCCTCCAGAGTTTCTAGAACAGGAGTTGGCAGACCTTTTCTGCAAAGAGCCAGAAAGTAAATAAACCTGACTGTCCATCACGCAGAAGAAACAGCCAGATACCGTGTAAATGCACAGATGCTGATTGTGTTCCAAAAAAAGAATATTTTTCCTGCATCATAAAGTGATAACTAAAAACTGGAAAATTGTTCTTAGCACAAGAGCTGTACAGAATAGTGGTCCTCAGGTTACACCTCTGTTCTAGAAGGCCTCTCTGCAAAGCAGGGTGGGCCTTGCACATTTGAACTCTTTGCTGATCTAATATCAGTTCTTAGAAATGATGTTCTGGGAACAGCAGTTGGCGTAATGGCTATGTCGCTGGACCCCTATGTAGTTGACTATGGTTCGAGTCCTGGACTTGGTAGCTTAAACTCACTCCGGGAGCATGTGCGTGTGTGCCCAATATCCCGAGAGGAGAATGGAGGAGAAGGGATTGCTGCATGACCATCCCCCCCGGGGGGCGATTTCTCACTTTCTGTCTGTCTCTCTCTGTCTTTCTGGAAAGCACATGTGCCCGATAGCAAAAATCTCTACAAAAAAAAAAAGAAAGAAAGAAAGAAGGAAAGAAAGAAAGAAAGAAAGAAAAAGAAAAAGAAAAAGAAAAAGAAAAAGAAAAAGAAAAAGAAAAATGTAGTTGTAGGGGCCCGCAGATGGCATAGTGGTTACGTCACTGGACTCCCACATGGTCAAATGTGGTCCAAGCCCCGGAACTGGGGACTTGAAACTCAATACCAGGTGCCCGTGTGTACGTGCCCAAGATCCTGGGGATTCCCAAGATCCCCGAGATCCAATGGAGGAGATGGGATTGCGACATGGCCATCTCTCCCAGATCTGACTTCTCACTTTCCCTCTCACTGTCTCTGAACGAGGGCACGTGTCCTAAGGCAGAAGCCTTTAAAAAAGAAATGTACTTCTAATTTAGCAAGCACATGTGTTCTCTGTCGATTAAAAAAAAGTATAAAAAATGTATTTCCAAAAAAAGTCTCAATTTGCTGGTTAAAATAGAACCCACTAGGACCAGTGGATGGCATAATGGTTGTATCGCTGGACTCCCACATAGTTGACTGCAGTTCGAGTCCCAGACCAGGTGGTTTAAAACTCATGCCGGGTGCATGTGTGTGCATGCCCAAGATCTTAAGAGGAGAGTGGAGAAGAGATTGTGGTGATTTTTCTCTTTTTGTCTCTCTGTCTTTGTTTCTCTGGGGAGTGTACACGCCCTATAGCAAAAATCTCTCTCAAGAAAGAGCCTACTGGTCCAGCAGGTGGCGTGGTGGTTGAGGTGCTGGACTCCCACATGGTCAACCACAGTTTGAATCCTGGACCTGGTGACTGGCATTCTCACTTTTTCTATTTCCCTGTCTCTCTCTGGTGAGCGTGCATGCTCTATAGCAAATTTTAAAAAAATAATAATAATGACAAAAACAGATCCTTTAAAAATGATCAAATAGGGGCTGACTGCTGGCATGGTGGTTAAGGGTACAGGACTCCCACATGACCAATCATGGTTCAAGTCCTGGACCTGGCAGCTTGCTTTCTCGCTTTCTCTCTCTCTCTCTTTCTCTCTCTCTGTCCTTCTCTGGTCAAATTAAAATAAATACATAAATAAATAAAATTAAATGGAATAATTTTTAAAAAAGGAAAAAAGAAAAATGATAAAATAGAGCCTAATTAATTCAAGAAGTATTAATAACCTAGCGGCTAAAAGTGGAGGACACTCGGGGGCTGGCTGTATGGCCTCTCTGAGTCTCAGGTCTTCAGGAGTTAATCACAGTAGAGCCTCCTGCATCACTGGACTAATCTAACCATCAGCACCTTTCCTGTTAGCGCCCAGGTTCTTGTAACCCCACCTTCCTTGCTGGGACTCAACTTCTTAGGGTGACCAGCATGGCTTGGGGACCTCATGGACCCCAGCAGCTTGGGGTAGCCCCAGGCTGAGGGTTTTCTGTGACTATCTTGTTTGGGTTTGGGTCTGTTTTTTGGGGGGGGGGGGGGTCCTTATGGTTTTCCATGGAGTTCTAGTTTAGAAGCCACAGCTTAGAAACCAGCGTGCGAGGGAGACTCTGAGGAAGCTGCTTTTGCAGAATGGGGTCTGGTGGAACAGGTGCCGGGGTGAGTTCCTGACCAGTTCTACACTGGGGGTTCCCTCCTGCGAGGTGGAGATGAGATGTCATCCCCCAGGCTTGCTGTCGGCCGGGCCGGTCGGTGCCACAGCGGGCTCGCTCTGAATGCACAAAGGCGGGCTGGGAGGAGGCTGTCCTTGGGTGTGCAGGCCTGGGAGATAAAGCTCAGCGAGGGAGGCAGTGAGTGGATCAGAGCCCAGGGCAGCTGCGATTAGGAGCCGCCAGAGCAGGTGGGCCAGCAGGCTTTGAGATTAAGCAGGGAGGACGCCCGCATTAGGAGGCCACCGTCTGTGGCTGGGAGGTGCTGCCTCCTTGGTTCCAGGGAAAAGGCGTTCAGGACTGCCCAGTTCCAAGAACCCAGGCTGCTGGAAACCCAGCCTGCGGTGAGTGACTGAGAGCTGGGTGGGGTGGCAGGAGCGTGGGGGACGGGCCTTAGGCGGAGGCAGGAAGGTGGAAGGAGGCGTGGCAACCGTCTTTGGTTTGCGCAAGGCCTAGGAGTTACCAGGGGCTGGGGAGCCCAGGCTGAGACAACGTGCAGGGCGAACCAGGACAGTGGCCGCCCTGGGTCGGAGGCGGGCCACCTGACCGTGGAGGCGGGCACTGGGTCATCGGTGGACAGTGCCAGGGGAGTCCGCTCTGCCCGGGGACCTGTCCTGCTCCTCCGTTGCTCCACCACAGGCTGTGAAGGGGCTGCCTCCCGCCTGCCCCAGGCCCCAGGGTGTTCGGTAAATGCTGTTGGATGAACTGTGAGGCTAGAGGCTGTCCCTTCTGTCCTCCCCTCTGGGGACAAATCGCTCAGATGGGAATGCTTGTACTCTGTCCCCTCTCCCCCACGCCCTTCCCCCCCCACACACACCACCTCCTGCACGGTCCTTCCAGCTCAGGGTCACCTGCCCTCTGCGAGTCCTCCCTTAACCACCCCTTTCAGCAGCTGCGTCCGTCCTGCCCTGCTGTGCCCTCTCCGAGCTGAACCTCACTGGTTCCCAGTTGGGCCGTTCTTCCGCGTTTTTCTTCCCCCTTCACCATGAGCTCCTCAAGCAGAGGGCTCCAGCTGGGTAGTCACTCCTGCTCGAGGCCCCCAGGGGCCCTGCGAAGGTGTCGAGAGGGAATGAAGAGAGCAGAGCATCCAGAGCAGAACACGCCTTCATTCATTCACCCCTCTCCGGGGGCCTCCTGGGTGCCAGGCCCTGCTCTAGGCAGTGGGCTGGACAGGAGTGATGGACAGGACTGGCAGGTCTTTGCTCTGATGGAACTTACATTCCAGAAGGAGCTGGAGCCCCTGGATTCTATCGGCCAACAAAGCAGTGAAGACACAGACACATACCGTGGAGACACAGAGCAGGCGTGTCCCAGAGCCTTGCCCAGAGCTGGCAGGCTATGGGCAGGGACGCTGCCCTTGGGGAGGGCATCGCCTAGGCCCAGCACGCATGGTGGCCTCCCTGTGGAGGAAGGAAGAG
>NW_006203764.1:781117-784642 GCF_000334495.1 Tupaia belangeri chinensis
GGGGGTTGACGTCCCTGCTGCTGTTGTGGCTGACTTGGCATGTGCCTCTCATGCAAAGTGGACCGTCAGTCCCTTCAGAGAAGCCCCCCAAAGCCTCTCTGTCTGAGAGGACGGAGAAAGCAGCGTGGGAGTCGGACGGCGTTTTTCTGTGGTGTGGGAGGCCGAGTGCGTCTGCCCACCCCTCTGCCGGGAGTACCGAGGCCAGCTCATATACTGCCTGCCCCTCTCCTCCAGCCAGGTGTCACACCCGGAGCTGTGACAGCAGCCAGAGGGACTGTGGGCTCTGCTCGGGACGGCTGGGGCGCACCCAGATCCCTCCACGGGGAGGGCTCCCAACTCGCAGCTGGCTGCCCTGCAGCAGTTGCCAGGGAGATTCGCGGGGACATCGAGAGGTGCTTGGTCAGCTTCCAACCCCGCAGCCACAGTGGGACATTGTGCTCCGCTGCCGGAGCTCAGCCCGGACAACGGGCCCTGCAGGAGTGAGGAAGAAGCCGCCTCCGCCGAAGCGGCCTGCTAGAGTCCCAGGGACAGCTTCTCCCTGGGACTGGGGTGCCAGCTGCCCCGGTGCTGAGGTCGGGGTCAGGGGGATTCAGAAGGGCCCCCAGAGTCTACAAGAATCTCTCAGCCCCCTGCAGCCTCGGCATGTGGGGACCCACAGAGAGCAGAGGAGCAAGAACCGGATGCCCTTGACTTCACACGGACGTGTCGTAAACCTGGCGTCTCAGAGCCCTGGCAGGACGGGCATGTACTAATTATACTCTGTACAGCCTATTAATGACCAACCTTGGACTCCAGGGAAGCGAAGGCTCCAGGATGTCTCATGGGAGCCCTGTAGGGCTTCTGAGAGCTCCAGGGCCATCACTGCGTGGCCTCAGAATAAAGGTGATTTAAAACCTCGGGCTCAGCTAAGGGATTGCTGGGGAGAACAAGGCAGCGGGATTACTTACTGTGCGACCTTGGGTGTGTTCCTAAACCACTCTGAACCTCACCTTAACTTCTTATCTATAAAAGGAAGTTAATCAAAAGAAAACCAAACATTGAAAAAGAATAGAAAGCTAATTGTTTCTATTTAATAGTGGGTGGGAGGACTCACTGAGCTGATGTGTACAAATACCAAATCCAGAACCTAATACCTGGTTTGTCCTTAGCAATGCTTGTGCCCAGTCCAATACCTGCCCCCCCGCCCCCCATCCTGGAGGGCTTCCTGAAGGCAGTGATGCCAGAGTTGATGGGTGAATGTAGTAGCCAGGCCGAAAAAAGGGCAACCAGCATAAGCAAAAGGGAGACGTCTCACGGTGTGGGCAGGGAACCATGGGAAGGTCCTGCACTCATAGGGGAGGAGGGCAGTGGGGGAGGTACGACTGGGAGGTGAGACCGCAGGATGGACAGAGGAAGACTTGGGCTGTCTAATTAACCATTGAGGGCTTTCTTGGGTGGGGGTCGTGAGGTCCTGTAGGGTTTAGGTCAGAGAATCCCTACACCCCGAGCCCTTATAAGGATGCTCGTTTCTTCTGAGAGAGGACCCTGGTCTCGTTGCCTCCTGCAAAACCAGCACCTTTCCCAGGAAGCACAGAGAAGCCGTCTGGTGCTGGGTGCTTAGAGCCGGGCATGGCTCTGCCAGCCAAGGGCCCAGGCCCTGCAGGGCGTTGGTCTCCCTAGGAGTTCGCTTTGAGAATTCCCACTTGAAAGGGCTCTGCCTGTCCTCAGCCTGTCCCTGCCATAGCCAGGGTGCTGTTTAAGGGAGGATGTTTGCCCTCACTGGAAGTGAAGTGTGCTGGGCTTTCTGGTCAACCTGGTTCCTAGTGCTGCCTGGACCCGAGTCAGCTGATTGGCGGGACTGAAATGCGGCTTCCCTGTACTGAGGCCCTCCTGGGCCCCAGGCTCTTCCTGTACTCCAGGTACCATTGTACCCTCCTTTCACAGAGGAGAAAACCGAGGAAGAGGGGGGTTGTAAACTTGCCCGAGTCGCACCACTGGCAGATGGAGAGGCCAGGTCCTGTCCCAGGCTGCAGTATTTCAAAGTTGCCCTTTCCTGTACAGGCTCGTGAGCGCTAGACGTAATACACACTGTAACTTACTCTGAACATCTGATGGGGCCGTGGCATCTTTTAATTTTTTATTAGACTATAACCTTAAAGGCCTTCATTAAAAAAAAAAAGTTAAATATACTGATAGTTCTACTGCTCTCTTAAGAAAACTAGTTTTTCCCTGTCTTTAAAAATCTTTGTGTTTATTCTAAAATTTACTCATTGAACTAGCCAGTGATGGAGCAGTTAAGGTAGCTGAATCCCACATGGGTGACAGCACAGTTCGAGTCCTGGACCCAGGGGCTTGAAAACACGCCGCTTGCGTGTACATGTGCGTGTGTGTCCAAAACCCTGAGAGGAGAATGGAGAAGAGATTGCAACATGGCCACCCCTCTGGGGGCTGTTTTTTCACTTTCCCTCTTCCTGTCTTCCTCTCTGGTTAGTACATGCACCCTATAGCAAATTAAAATAATAATAATAAATAAATAAAGTTTCTCTCTTTCTTCTGTAAATGAGAGAGACAGAGCTAGCACTCCCAGCGGTGTTCTGAGCTGCTGAAGCTCTGCAGTAAGTCTCCACCAGCCCGGATCCTGGGCACGTGTGTCCCTGGAGTACTTGGGCAGGTCTCTGGACTTGAACCAGGAACCTTTCCACATGAGACTGCCTGGTGGAACATTGTGTTTTACTGCTGCTCCACCATCGGGCCCCTTGTCCTCTTTTTTACAGTTTTTGCATAATTAGCATCGCAGGGATGGGCAAACGGTGGCCCACTAGCTCAGTGCTAACTGCTTTTATAAATAAAGTTCTCCTGGGACACAGCCATGCTCATTCATTTGCGATTATCTGTGAGTGTTCTCGCATGGCAACTACAGATTGGAGTGGCTGTGACAGAAACCACGTGGCTTGCAAAGCCCGAAAGATTTACTCTGTGACCCTCCCACGAAAAGTTGGCTGAGTGAGCCTGGTTAGCAGGACATTCCTTTTCTGTTCAGTAACAGCATAACTGCGTGGTGTGCATCGCATTTCTCATTGTAAACGGCCCAGAATCTTCCATGGGATGGTAGCACAATCTTTCCTTAACCACTGTCCTTCTGCCGAACTGTTAACCTTGAATCTCTGTTTTCCCCTCTGTAGAACTCACATTTGCAAATGTATTATTTATTTAACAAGCACTTGCATAACCCATTCTGTGTGCCAGAACTTTCTAAGGACTTTGAATATCACTGCCTTCATTCTCAGATCAGTGACAAAAAGTTCGTACCGTTACTGTTCCCTTTTTACAGAGAAAGTGAAACCAAAGGAGTTGGTCTAGGTCGATGAGGCTGCACAGCTGCGCGGCGACAAAGCCAGGTTTGAAAGCTGGCACGTGGGCTGCTGGGTATGTGCTGCTCTTAGTGCCTCGGGAGGGGTCCCAGGAAAGGCAGGTCTTTGTCACTTGCCTTGTGTGAGGGTCAGGGGCTGGGGCAGTGACTCACTAGCGGCCAGGGGCCAGCGGCCA
>NW_006203764.1:784684-785565 GCF_000334495.1 Tupaia belangeri chinensis
GCCAGCGGCCAGCCACACCCTGGCCGCCTTGCCCAGCCCAGCCCTGCAGCCCTGCAGCTCCACATCACCCCGCTTCAGCATGGCCCAGATCCTCCTAGTGAGTCAGGCTGCTTGGCCTGCTGACCGCAAATTTTGTTTCTTTGTTTGAAATGGCCCTGAGAAGGCCAGCTGCTGATGCAGAGAGAACGCTCAGGGGTCTCAGAAAATACTGACTCCTGATCAGAACATCCCATTTCGGTGTAATAATCCAAAAGTCAATGCTTGATCCTAGCAGGAGCCTTGTCCTAGGGCCAGGGGGCCATGGCTGGCTCAGTTGGTAAATAAGTGATCCATTTGCAATGTTACAATGGGACTGAGAAAAACAAACAGACAAAAAAACAATGAAAATGCAGTGTCTCTGTCTAGCAAGAAGAAGGGGTTGAGGAAAGTTTGTGATGTTCACTCTATGGAATATTCTGGGCCATTTACAAAGCGCATGTAAGGACGGCCACTGTGGATTGTGTCGACGGAAAAATAACCAACTATAAAATTAATAACTAATAATTAATGTGGTTTATTTCCAAGCCAACTGTGAGTGACCTAGGCCCGGAGAAGAGGCATACATGCCTTTTGTCGGGGTGATCATGTACAGAGGTTCCTTTTATTTGTTTTTGAGATTGACAGACAACATTTAGTTTAAAGATTTTCCATTGGTCTGGCCCAAAAAGGCGGGACCTGTAGAAGAGGGGCGGGGCTTGTAGGTTATAGGTGGGTTCCACACTTCTTAGGTTGGTGATTGGAAGGGAAGATCCGTGTCTTAGTTAAAGAAAGGTTTAATCCACATCTCAAGGAAAAGGGAAGTTCTGTGTCTTGGGAAGAGATAAGCACAAGAATATACTGTA
>NW_006203764.1:785587-792600 GCF_000334495.1 Tupaia belangeri chinensis
ACAGGAGGTAGGAAGAGTCCTGTTAATAGAAAATAAATGGTCTGTTAATGTTTGTGGGCATGACTTCCCCAGTCCCCTTTTGAAAAGATTTTGGAAAAATAGGAAAAGTAGTCAGACTTCTGTCCACAATTGCTTGGGGCAGGTGTGGGGGCAGGCATGGGGGAAAGGGGTCCTAGTCCTCTTGAAGTCAGGGGGCCTCGAGGGAGCTGATGAGAACGGTGGATGTTTTCACCAGGGCAATAGAAGCCACACGCAACACTGCTTAAAATTCGGAGAGGTGGGACAGCCCTGTGATCTAGTGGTTAAAGGAGCTGAATCCTACATGGCCGACCATGTGGTTCAAATCCTGTCCCCGGTGGTGGTTTGAAATCAACAAACTGGGCGCATGTGTGTGCGTGCCCCAAATCTTCCAGGATGGAGAAAGGAAAGAAAAGGGATTGCAGTGTGACCATGTCCTGCGGACTGCTTTCTTGCTCGCCCTCCCTCTCTCTCTCTTTGCCTTTCTGATGAGCACACACAGCCTCTGGCAAATTAAAAAACAAAACAAAACAAAACAAAACATTTCAGGGGGTGGGGCCAGATGATGGCGCAATGGTAAAATGCTATGCTCTGTGAGCCACCCCCGTTCAAGTCCAGAGACCTCCCTACGTGTGTTGGGTGCTATGTCTTTCACTCTGTGTGTGTTTGTCTCTCTCTGGCTATGGAAAAAATAAATGAATAAACTTAAAAAAAAAATAAAATTCAGGGGCCTCATAGCCCTTCGGGAGCCTGACATCTCAGAAGAAGCAGGTTGAAATCCCCGAGATAGTCTCCACAAAAAGAGAGAAGAAAAGTGAACTAGCACGTGCTTCTGCGGGACACCGAACTGGTGACGTCCAGAAGGTCTCGTGCTGAGAGACGCAGAGTTGTAGAGACTGCGGCGGGGTGGAGCAGAGTGGGGCCGTGGCTGTCAGAGAGCCCTGAACACGATGCTGGCGTCCCAGAGGAGACCTGTGACGCTGGGTCACCCAGAAGGGGAGCTGTTCATCTCTGTGAGCTCGCGCTCACCAGGAGGTCTGGGACAGAGTGGGCGCTGGACCAAGCTTTGTCGTGAAAGGGGCTGAGGTATGGAGAGGAGAGCAATCAGGCCTGGTGTGGTTCCTAGCTGGAAGACAGCCACCGCCCATCTCAGCAGGTTCCCTCAGGGTCCTGAAAGGGCACGCCCCTCACTCGCCCGCCTGGGCGGGACAAAAAGGCACAGGCGAGAACTGAGAGCCACCTAGATTTTGTTCATTCAGTCAGTTCCTGGAGTTGGGTTCGGGCCCCATGCCTGGAGTTGCTGTCTCTGGCTACTTCTGGTTTATTCCAGCCGTGCGCCCCGGAGTGACTACCAGGACAGTGTCCCAGGCCGTCACAGTAAGCCTGCAACCCTGGCGGGGTGTCCTCATTTTAGGTATGCACAGCCTGGGGCCTGGTTTGGGTTGGGCACCCAGCCAGCCCGAGCCATTGGGGTTCATCCCCGCCCGGTCTGTCTTTGCAGCCAGGCGGGTGTGTGATGGGAAATCCTGTTCTGACTCAAAAAGGAACCCTGCTTCTTTTGCCTGACTCACTTCCTCCTTTCGCTGACCATTTTGTAGCCTGGCACGAGGGCCTGGCAGGCGTGGGCTTGCTCCTGACTCGGGCCTCAGTAGCTGTCTGACCTGGCCGCTCCGAGCCTGTTTCCCCATCCTTAAGGTGGCGTGAGCACCGCTGCCCTGGCGGGTGATGAGCCTATGGATGTGTGTGGCATCTGCCCAGTGCCCGGCCAATGCTGAGTCGCCTCACACTGGGGGACTCTTGCCTTTTGACTGGTGTGTGTGACATTTTACCCTACCTGTGTGAGCGACCTCTGTCATCTGAGTGTCAGACCCACGATGACCTTGACACTCATCCAAGGGTCACAGACGGCCCAGGGTGGGGTCTGAGCTGGAGCAGATGAGACTATGCCCTGTCCAGTGTGGTCGGCCTAGCGTGTTGGGCTGAGCATGCCCGGCTGGGGTTTGCTGGGAGACTGCAAGGCCCAGCTCTGGGTGCAAATACCTGGGGAGGGATGGTGGCTGCTTGTCAGATGTTTGCAAGTTGAGTCTTGGGAGATTTTTCTACTTGAACTGGTCATTTTTTTCTAAGATTAGGTTTACAGTAAAAAGGCTGCCTTAAGGCTAAATGGCACTTCAGGAGACATTTCCTACCCTGTGATCCGAGGTGTCAGGTAGCATGGACCAGGACTGATCCAATATTGTTTCCAGTCTGCAGAGGTTGCCTGAGCTGCTCCTGAGGCCTGTCACTGGCCGGGCCAGGCCACTCCCTTGTTCGCAAAACCTCACGGGCTCCCTACTGCAGGAGCAAAATCCATAACCCCACCCCTTGGAATCCTGTACTGGAGGGCCCTCCCACCCTGCCTCTGGCAATGCTTCCTTCTGTCTCTTGGTCAATAATCCCCAAGCCTGTTGCAGCCTGAGTTTGGCTTGGCGCTTCCCCACCTCCCAGCTTTTGCTCACGCGAGTCCTGCTTTTTACATTCTTTCCCATTCTCGTCTTATCCAGACCCTGTTCTTTCTTCGTCTTGGCCAGTGTGTTCTTTCCTTTGGGAACCCCCTCCCTGGATCCTCCTTCAGGATCACTGGCCCTTTCTCTGGGCACCAAGAGCGCCCAGCCTGCCTCGCCTCGGCGTTAACACCGTAGCTCTCTCGTTTGGAGCTCACAGACACCCAGGCCACGTGTGGCTCCGTAGCCTGAGCGGCACAGCTCGGGCCCTGTCTGGATGTGGACATTGGAGAGCTGACTCCTCATCTCCCACCTGCAGCTCCAGCACGCCAGGCAGGCCGTGTGACTTCTCTTAGCTTCGGTATCCTTGTTTAAAAATAGGAATGAATGGTTAAAACCCACCTCTCAGTTATAAAAAAGATTTTATCATTAATTCAGCTAGCACTGTTGAATTGAACTTGTAGCTTCTTACTGGGGGACAGTTTGGTCCTCATAGGAATGTCAGGCAGTCCTGTGTTGAGAACCCTGGAGCCCAAGGCTGTCTGAGTGTCTCTGAGGGTCTCACTTAGCTGTGAATTGCCAAGCCTGCCTAGGGTCCTCTGGATCCCCTGGTGATGGCCTCGCTGGAGGCCACGCCCCCTATCCCCACACCAGGGCTTTGCCACCCCCCAGGGCTGCCTTCAGCACCTCTCTGGGGGCAGGGTTTACTGTCCTCTGGCTCCCCTGGTGATGGCCTCGCTGGAGGCCATGGCCTCGCTGGAGGCCACGCCCCCTATCCCCACTCCAGGGCTTTGCCACCCCACAGGGCTGCCTTCAGCACCTCTCTGGGGGCAGGGTTTACTTTCTGTATGTTCCATTGTTTGATTTGAAAGTTTGTATGCTGTTTATATAATGATTCTAAGACCAATTTGGATGCTGGAATGTTGTCAGCTCTCAGATCCAGTTCAGTAAAGCGAATGGGTCAGCCGCAGTTGCAGGTGCAGCAGACACAGGTTCAAAGCCTAGCTCTGCCTTTGAGCAATAATAGCGACCCGTTCTGGGATTTTCATTTTACTTCTTTGAACCTCCATTTTCTTATTTTTGAAGTGGGGATGAAAACACCAACCTTCACAGTTGCTTTAAAGATTGAGTATGGGGACAAGCAAGTAGTGGGGTGGTTAAGGTGCTGGACTTCCACATGGCCGACCATGGTTCAAGTCCTGGACCTGGTGGCTTGCTATCTCACTTTCTCTCTGTCTCTCTCTGGTGAGCACATGCGCCTACAGCAAAATTAAAATAATAATAGTAATAAATAAAATTTTTTAAAAAGATCGAGTGTGGAGAGGGTAGAGCATACAAGCACGCATTCGTGGAAAATGCACGTCATGGCAAAAACCTGTGCACAGATTTTAAAAGATTTTTAAAAGAATTATTTAATTTAATTTATTTACTTATTTATGTGTTTATTTATTGTCAACTATAGGGCACATGCGCTCATCAGAGAGCCAGAGAGAGCCAGAGAGAGAGAGAGAGAGAGAGACAGTGAGAAAGCAAGCCACCAGGTCTAGGATTCGAACCGGGATCAGCCATATGGGAGTCTAGCACCTTAACTTATGCACCACCTGCTGACTCCAGATTTTAAAATATTTTGAACCGAAATAAGCTTATACTTTAATCCCACTTCCCTGTGAAACTTTTGAAGTCCTCTTATATTAGCCGGCATCTAATATGTGCTCAGTAAGTGGAAGGTACTGTTCTCTGTTTGGAAAAAATCAAGGTCAGTCACATCGAGTCCCAGACCAGCCGCCTGTGTGTGCATGCCCACAATCCCAAAAAGAAGAAGCAATGGAGGAGAAGGAATTGCAGCGTTACCCTTCTCATGGTGGGGTGTCCATCATTGAGGGTGTGCAAGAGTTTTTGGAGAGCCTTTTGCTGGGTATATTTTTAAGGAGATACAAGCAGAGGTGGAAGGTTAGACTGGGTCAATTTGAATATCCCTCCTAGTTTGGGGATTCTGGGGGTTTTTTTTTGATAGTTTTATTGAGATAGAATGTAAGCAATATCAGTTTATCCATTTAAAGTGTGTAGTTCAAAGCCTTGTGGTATATTCACAGAGTTCAGCCATCATCAAAATCATTTTAAGACCATTTTTATGACCCCTAAAATAATCCTGCACCCCGAACACGCTCACCCCCTCCTCCCCCACTCATAGGCAACACCGCTATAGATTTGCCTGTTCTGTACGCGGGCTAGAACGGCACGGTACAGCGTGTGGTCCTTTGTGACTGGCTTCGATTTCGCTTGATGTTTTCTGGATCCCACCATGTTGTAAAGGTGCCAGTGTCTCTTTTCGTTTCTGAAAACTATTCCGTTGTGCACATACCCCAGATTTTGTTCATCCACTTGTTAGTTGATTAGTTACGTGGCTTCCACTTTTGTGGCTCTCATGAACATTTGGTACGTGTCTTTTGTGTAGACCTAAGTTCCCGCCTGTCTTCGGTCTCTAATCACTTGAGGAGCTGCTAGGCTGTTCTCCGAAGTGGCTGCACCATTTTATATTCCCATCCCAGCGTAGGAGGGTTCCCATTTCTTCACCAACGCTTGTTATTATCTGTGTCTTTTATTACAGCCGTTGTGGTCTGTGGCAGGGGATCTCATTTGGCTTTCATTTGCTTTTCTCTGCTGACTAATGATGCTGAGCCTCTCTTCTGTGCTCGCTGTTTTTCACCGTGTTTATTAGCCACTTCTTTACACACCTGCTTTGAAGGGATGCCTATTCAGATCCTTGGCCCATTTTACAACTGGGTTATTTGTTCTTTTATTGTTGAGTTATAAGAGTTCTTTGAAGATCCTAGATTCAAATCCTTTATAAGACATATGACCTGAAAAATTTTTCTCCCATTTTGTGGGCTATCTTTACACTTTTTTTTTTTCTTTTAAAAGAGAGGTTTTTGCCATAGGGTGTGTGCACTTCCCAGAGAGAGAGAGAGAGGGACAAAACGTGAGAAATCACTCCCCAAGGGGGATGGCCATGCCACAATCTCTTCTCCATTCTCTTCTTGGGACTTTAGGCATGCTTGCACACATGCCAGGCGTGAGTTTTAAGCCCTTGGTTGACTATGTGGGAGTCCAGCAACGTAACCATTATGCCATCTACTGGTCCCAATCTTACCACTTTCTTTTGTTGTTGTTGGAGAGTTTTATGCTACAGGGCACATGCACTTGCCAGAAAGACAGAGAGACAGAAAGAGAAGTCACTCCCGGGGGGTTGGGGGGCATGCCACAATCCCTTCTCCTCCATTCTCCTCTTGGGATCTTGGGCATGCACGCACACGCGCCCAGTGTGAATTTTAAGCCACCGGGTCTGGGACTCGAACCACGGTCGATCACATGGGAGTTCAGTGACATAGCCATTGTGCTAACTGCTGGTCCCTATTTTGAGTTAATTTTTATATATGGTGTGAGGTCCACCTTCATTCTTTTGCATGTGGCTATCCCCTTGTCCCCAGCACCACTTGTAAGGATTATCCTCGTCCCGTTGAATTGTCTTGGCACCTCTGTTGAAAATGAACTACCAGTAAACATGAAGGCTGATTGTTTCTTTATCTGTGGGTCATTTTGAAGAAATGAAATGCACTCCACCCCTAGAAGCATACGATGCTTTTATTGCCAAGACAGGTCCTGGCCACGCCTCAACTTAGTTGCTTCAAGATCTTGCATGAGTCTGTCTTCCCCTCTGTACAATGACACAACTGGGTAAGGGGATCCCTAAGAATGGTCCAGTTGTGACATGCTGAAGTTTAGGGAAGTTTCTGCAGCACCTGTCTGTCGCTGAGTCCTTGGAGTGTCCCATTATCCTGTGGAGGCTACCCCTGCACTCAGAGACCTGGAGCCAGTGTCCTATCTTCCAGCAACTCCTCTTCCAGCCTGGCCCTGCTTTCCAAGAATGCTGGTGTTGTTCCCAAGAATGTCGGTGCTCATTCATGTCGGACGCAGCATGCCCGTGTCTTCTGTGCCAGCTGTGACCCAGCCTGAGACAACAGTGGGCAAGACCGAGCCTCTGCCCTCCATGATGACAATGTGAAGGGAAGGTGGAGCCGTGAGTGATCCAGTGCCCAGTGCGATGTGCTGGTTGGCACTGGTGCAAGGATGGAGGCCTGGCCTTTGCTCTGGGTCATATCTAAAGAGTGTCAGATGGGGACCAGCAGGTGGCCAGTGGTTAATTAAGGTGTTGGGTTCCCACATGGCTAATTGTGGTTCGAGTGCCAGACTCAGCAGCTTGGAACACACACTGGGCATGTGTGGGTCTGTGCCCAAAATCCTGAGAGGAGAATGGAGAAGGGATAGTGGCGTGGCCATCTCCCCGGGGGATGATTTCTCACTTTCTCCCTGTCTCTGTCTCTCCAGCGAGCTCAGACACTATAGCAAAAATTTCTCCCCATCCCCCCCACAGAAGTGCCAGCCTGAGCTGTGGGATAGAACTCTTCATGGCTCTTCTGTCCAGCACCCAGCCTGAGCCTTTACCGTCAGGCA
>NW_006203764.1:793029-794486 GCF_000334495.1 Tupaia belangeri chinensis
GCGTGCGTGCCCAAGATCCTGAGAGGAGAATGGAGGAAAAGGGATTGCAGCGTGACCATCCCCCCGGGGGGTGATTTCTCGCTTTCTGTCTCTATGTGTCTGTCTGTCTGGCGAGCGCACGCGCCCTATAGTGAAAACCTCTCAAAAATAAATAAATAAATAAAATAAACAGAACGAGAGAATAAAGCCCCGGATGGCCTGGCACAGAGAGCCGGCTCTCACTAAGGTGTCCGGCGCTCCGGCAGTTTCGGGTGGACGCCAGCCTGCTGTGCCCACTCCGCAGCTGGTGACCCCGGCCCAGGGCTATGACATGCTGGAACATGGAAGCACAATACAATTCACTTTTAGCTTTCCAGAACGAGAGGATAATTACAGGCCTTTCCACTGGGACAGGGCCGGGCTTCTCTGCAGCGTGTGTTTATCTCCCATCTTCACCGTGATTCTGTCAGGCACATCCTGCCTCTCAGCGTCCCCAGTGAATGGCATGTGTATGTAAGGACTGATGGGGGCAGATGCACACCCGCCCCGGCTCTCCATCTCCTTCTTTTGGTACAAAATAGCTGTACGTTTTTTGAGTACCTACGAAGCATGGACGGAGGTGGGTATTCTTGTATTTCCCAGATTAACCTCTCCGCTCACTAAGGTGTGTGAGTCCTGTCTGCATGTCACTGTCTGTCCCAGCACTGTGATCAAAATAGGCAAGGGCCGGGCCCAGATGCAGTTTAACCCTGATGCCAGGAGATGCCCTGCAGCTGCACGGGGTGTGTGGGATCCAGGTTCTGCAGAGGGACCTGTCTGGGTCCTGCAGGAGGGTGGAGCAGAGGCCTGTGCAAGTGTTCTTTGGGAGCGCCGAGGGTGCCACGTAGTCACACATTTGGGTGATTCCGTTTTTACACATTCCTGGCTGTTGGTTCAAGGTGCCTGTCCTGTCCTCAGGGAGCCACCTGTGCAGAGTGGGCCAGCAGTGCGCCTGGAATTGGCGCGGGTCCCTGTGTGTTGTGTGCCTTCCGGTCACTCGGCTGCTGACTCCCGCAGCCACAGCCAGTGGGCAAGAGCGCAGCCAGGACCTTCCCAGAGGAGATGCCCGGGAGCGCTCGGCGTAGGGTCTGGGAGCTCAGTATGTGTCCTCAGCCACGAATGCAGAAGTCAGTAAGAAGGTCGTCACCGGGGGCTACAGGTCAAAGCCACGGTGAGACCGCATCACCATCCATTAGAAGGGCTGAGATGAAAAAGACTGATGTGCGCAGTTGGGTGAGGACCTGCAGGAGCTGGACTCTGGCTGCTGGAGGGAGGAACGCAAGGGTGCAGCTGTTTGGAAGAGAGCTGGCAGGGTTTTAAAAGCGTAAACACACCTCCATAGAAAGCAGTCATCCTACTTGACCATACACAAGTGTCTCTAGCAGCTCTGTCTGTAAAAGCCCCAGCCTGTTCCTCAGTGGGGGGGTGTGGAGCGGCAC
>NW_006203764.1:795114-797600 GCF_000334495.1 Tupaia belangeri chinensis
GAACCAGCAGTTAGCGTAATGGCTATGTCACTGAACTCCCACGTAGTCGACCGCGGTTTGCATCCCGGACCCGGTGGCTTAAAACTCATGCCGGGCGCCTGTGCGTGCATGCCCAAGATCCTGAGAGGAGAAAGGAGGAGAAGGGATTGCAGCGTGACCATCCCCCCTGGGGAGTGATTTCTCGCTTTCTGTCTCTCTGTCTCTCTCTGTCTGGCGAGTGCACACGCCCTATAGCCAAAAAACCTCTCAAAAACAAAAACAAAAACAAAACCTCATCCAACTGTGCCGCGTAAACAATGGCAGTGCCACGTTTACCAATTCTACCCCCGGAGACACTGTTAAAGTAATGGCAACCCCGTCTCTAGCCAGTCAGGCAATAAGGTGAGTTGGCGATGCTCTTTCAAGGAACTCCTGTGTGTGCCAACACATAAAAACTGAAATATAAACACTGGAGCTGGCAGGTGGTATGGAGGGTAAGGTGCCTGGATCCCACATAATCGACTTTGTGGTTCAAGTCCCAGATCTTGAAAATCATGCTGGGCACGTGTGCGTGCGTGCCCAAAGTCCCAAGAGGAGAATGGAAGAGAAGGGATTGCAGTGTGGCCCTCCTCCTGGGTGGTGGTGATGAGGTGATTTCTCTCTCTCTCTCTGGTGTGCGTACATACCATACACCAAAACTAAAGAAGGGATGAAAACACAAACGGTGCGGTGGAATTGCTGGCTCCCACTTTCTCTCTGCGGCTTACTAGCTGTGCGGTGCTACCACAAGCCTCAGCTTTCTCACTGGGGAGTTGGACGAAAATAATGCCTACCTCCCAGGGTAGTCAGGAGACCATCAGGAAACCCAATGGTGCTCAGCGAACGTGCCACGGTGCACAGCGCGCCCTGGGCCTCACAGAGACCCGCAGAGGGAGCAGTTGCTTCTACCGAGGGAGAGGAGGCTGAAAGGTTTCCCTGCGCGTGGCTGCGAGCGGAGTCTCACAAGGACAGGGAAGATGCGCAGGGAGGAGTGGAGGGCTGGGCTGGGAGGGGTCCTTGGGGGAGGACTTTCCAGACAGAGCTAGCTGGGAGGTAGCACCCAGACTGCAAGCATCTAGGAACATCTGCGGCGCGGTGCAGCTGGCATGAGGGCTGGGACTACCCTGGCATGAGGGCTGTGGGATCTGGCAGAGCCCTATGGGAGAGGGTCCCCGAGGAGCCCTCACTCCTCCCTCCAGGCCAGGGTTTCCCAGACTGGGAGCTGAGGAATATTGAAATCCCAGACCACGAATTCTATGAGAAGTGTTCAAGCGTTGATATACTACAAACAAACAAGACTCCAAAGCCCTGTATCTTGGCGCCGTGCTTCTCAATCTCGGGGTGTTTTCATCAAGCGGAAAGCCACGTGCCGCAGTCCGCGTCGGCAGGAGCTGGCCGGGGAGTGTGCTCCTGTGCAGCCGCCGTTTTCCGTAAGAGGGTCTGTGCCTGTGCCACCCCGTCTGAGACGCAGGCCTGTGGTCAGGTGTCGCGCTACTGTGACCCGCTCCCCCGGGCTGTAGGGCAGAGGCCCAGCGAGGTGGAGGCTCTGCTCTTTCTGGTGGAAGATGTCCAGGAGGACTGGGCCAGCCAGGCAGGTCTGGTGGGTTCAGGAATGTTCCATGGGGCATGGGGGAGCAGGGAGGCCTGTGTTTGACAGGGATCACTGACACCCTGGGCCAATAGACCTGCAGAGGGAAGGCTTGGGGTGTCTGTCGGTGCAGTGCTGTCCCTGGGGAAGGTGGGGCAGGTGCAGGGACAAGGGCCCCGACTTCTAACTGACTACCCCCACCAGGCCAGATCTTCCCAGGGAGGGGCTGGTCCTGCAGAGCCTGAGGCCCAGGCCCTGGGAGCTGTCACAGCCCACCGGGATTGGCCCTGCTGGTCAGGTGTGGAGCTCCCCTGGGCCAGGTCTCGGAGCTTTCTCCCACAGGGTCCTGGGGAGGGCTCACCCCCCTTCTTTGTGCAGATGGAGCCAAGTGAGGAAACTGTTCTTGGGGCTCTGTACCCCTATGTGCAGGCTTCTGTCCTTAGTCCACCCTCCTCTGGTCCCAGTAGATCCTGCGGGTTCTCTGGGCTGGGGTGGGAGAGGTTCCGTGCGTTCATATTTACTCTGAGCAGGCACTAAGCTTGATGGGCAAGAAGTGGGGAGCAGGAGGGTTGAGGGGGGTGATGCTTTTAGTCCAGCGGGATCTGCCCAAGTTATGGCTGCATTTGTCATTCAGGGAAGGCTTCCTGGAAAAGGTACCCTCCGAGTTGTGCCTCCATAAATGCTGGGGTGTGGGCTAAGGTGGGTGTGTGTGGCCGGGGACAGGACACACAGCCTGGCGAGTGGCAGGAGAACAAGCCCTGTCGTGTCAGTGTCCCTGGGAAGTGCAGGATCTGGGCTGGTGGCCACTCGGAGGTGAGGTTGGAGAGCCTGAGAGCAGCCAAGCCGCTGAGGCACCCTTCAGGGCCTCCCTCCTCGGAGG
>NW_006203764.1:798121-798928 GCF_000334495.1 Tupaia belangeri chinensis
GATTGGCTGCCCTCCTGGAGCCTGGGCCAATCACGCCTGATCCTGAGGAGCAAAGGCCCCACCCCCTTGAGCCTCTCTCACTGTCTCTCCCTTCTGCAGTCCCAGTGGATGGGGCTCTGTGCTTTGCACTCACACTCTCCTCCCCCCATCTCTCTCTTGGTTGCTCATACCTTCTCTCTGACATTTATATTTCACCGTGTATTGCCAACCCCAGGGGTTCCCTGGTAGAGACCTTGAGGTCCCCAGACTGTGCCTTTGGAGAGGAACTTGGGTTTAGCTACTTAAGAACAACCGGAGGGACCAGCAGATGGCATAATGGTTACATCGCTGGACTCCAGCATAGTCGATCGCAGTTTGAGTCCCAGACCCAGCAATTTAAAACTCACAAGGGCAGGTGTGCATTCGTGCCCCAAATCCCGAGAGGAGAAAAGAAGAGAAGGGATTGCGGTGTGGCCATCCTCTCTGGGAGGTGATTTCTTGCTTTCTGCCTCTCTGTCTCTCTGGCAAGCGCGGCACACCCTATAACAAAATCTATCTAAAAAAAAAAAGAGCAACTGGAAGGGACATTTTATAGTCAGTGCATCTGGGGCACGAGGGGGCCAGGGGCCCGCTGGCTTTTACCGTCAAGATCCATTTACCAGGGACGGAAGGGCTGTCCTGAAATCGTGCTCAGAGCACCGGCTTTGAAAGCAGCTGCCTACCTGTTCCTCTCCGGCTATGACTGGACAGTGGCCTCGCCACCCCTTGTAAGTGGGCTTCTTAAGAACCACTTCTGGCCGGTGAACAGAGCGTGGTTGGGTGCGGCAG